>NC_063188.1:86530324-86799433 GCF_023159225.1 Perognathus longimembris pacificus | reverse complement strand
AGATCATAGTTCAATAAAGGTGTTTTGACAAAAAGCCTTCTGTATACAATACAATTTCAGTTGAAAGCCCATTTCCAGGGACCCCAATTGAAGGCCACATATACACTGTGCTTTTAACTGAAAAGCTTATTACTTTTTTTTAAGCTTATTACTTTTTATCTCTAGTCAAAATGGAGGAAATTGCAGTTTCTAGATGAAAAGCCCAAATATCCCGAGCCCAAAGAATTGCCCTCTACCATTCAAGCTCTCTCCCTTTAGGTCACAGCCATCATTACTGTCACCTTTTGAGGTCACCAGTTTGAAAACCAAGCATTGCCAATTTCATCCACTGAGGAAAATAACTCAGCCACGGCCCACATATAAAGAAGCAGTCTCTCCCCCCCCCCCCTCCTCCCGGGAATACCCTACCATGGCTCATCACAGTTAATTACAAATTCTCCTTTTTATATAGATGTGTCTGTTCAGTGCTATCTGTCACGAGAAGTCCGGATAGCTTGAGTGTAGACAAGGGTGGGTATAAATTGCCAGTGTTTGGTAAGGAGTAAGAGGCAGTGGGTTGGCAGGAATGAGCCCCTGAGACAGACTAGGAAACAGAGAAGGGAAAGGGAAAAGACGAGTTGATAAACAAGGACTCGGAGTTCATCCCCACAAGGCTGGCTGCTCGTTGCTCAATGTTGCGAGACACTGGCTTCTTAGAGGTTTGCAAGTAACAGCTCGCTCGAGCTGGAAATTGCTGTGAATGTGCGTGCTACCCAAGGCTGAGCTTGTAAAAAAAAAAAAAAAAAGAGTTCTCTTGCATTCTCATCTTGCTGACAGGTCTGGGACATTGTGTGCTCCTTTGGGGCAGCTGAGTCTGAGCTCCAGCAACTCTGGCCTCAAACTGCACACTTCTGGAGTGCTGGACCACTGCCTATCTTCCCATCTCTCCCTCCAGTAGTCTGGGTTCCAGCCACAAGCCCTGACCCTTCTCTGTTCCTGAAAGGCCATTCCCTTGCAAGTTCATGCCCCAAACATTTACTGAGCATCTATCATGTGCTAACAGAGCTATCTCTGAGCTGAGTTGGTACAAAACAAGCCAGGAATAACACAAGAAACTCACAGATGTCATTATCTTTGGTTATCTTTGGGCTGTGATCTTGTTAGGACAGAGGGGGTGGACGTGGACAAGCTCACCCAGAAAGAAGGGTCCTGGATGCTTCCAAGAACAGAAGGCACTTACACGATCTCTAGCAGGGACAATACTTGGAAATAACATGTTAGATATCATTCAAGAGAGGCTCAAGTGATTGTAATGAAAGAGAAACTTAACCAGACAAGGAGAGCAGAAAGGCATGAGATCAGATAGGAGCTTGTTTGACTCATGTGTGCTGACAGAAAAAATCCACTCAATTCACCTATACAGTTAGGTAACCAGTCTTACCTCTTGTCCTTCTACCATCTTCAAGTTCTGGAGCTGCAAACTCACTTGCAGTAAGTTTGCAGGTGGAGAGGAGGGGTTCATATGCGCACACATGATGTGAGCATGCTGGCATCTTATCCAGTTAGATAGGGTATTACTTAACTGTGTGTTGCTTCCAAACGCAGGCCCACAATTGCATGTTCTTCCATTGCTTCAAGAGAAATCATGACCTTTGTTTTCTCATTTTTGTTTTTGTCGACTAGGGCTCGAACTCTGACCCTGGCACTGTCCCTAAGCTCTTCAA
Source organism: Perognathus longimembris pacificus (assembly GCF_023159225.1). Classification (NCBI taxonomy): domain Eukaryota; kingdom Metazoa; phylum Chordata; class Mammalia; order Rodentia; family Heteromyidae; genus Perognathus; species Perognathus longimembris. The sequence continues at coordinate 86,797,730 of NC_063188.1, read as the reverse complement.
CTCAAGGGCTTATGGCCCCACGGCTCCTCTTCCCATTTCAGCGTGGTTACTAAGAGTCTCATGGGAACTTATCTGTCCAGGCTGGCTTTAAAACCACAACCCTCAGATCTCAGCCTCCTGAGGAGCTAGGGTTACAGGTGTGAGTCACCAATGCCTGGCTTCATGACTTCTTTTGTGAGATTTTTTTCAGTGTTTGAATGTTGGGTATCAGTGTGTGGGGGGAGGGGGTACTGGTGCTTGATCTCAAGGCCTGAGTGCTCTCCCTGAGCTTTTTTGCTCAAGGCTATCACTCTACCACCAGAATCACAGCTCTACTTCCAGCATATTGGTAGTTGGTTGGAGATAAATGTCACAGACTTTCTTGCTGGAGCTAGTTTTGAACTGTGATCCTCAGATCTCAGCTTTCTGAATAGCTAGGAATAGAGGGTGTGAGCAACCAGCACCCAGTTATTTTTTTAAGTGAGTAGCAGTCCAAAGAAAGCTGGTCTTATGATTGGACTTTAGTCCTGAACTATAAATGTTATCACTCATACTCCTCTTCCTATCTATTCTGTAGCATGAACCCGTGTTTATAATGTCCCTAAGTCCCCAGTGAGCTTACCGTGCTGCAAGGACCAAGACCAAAGTTTGCTCATCCATCACTTCTGAGGACCTAGAACAACAGGTCTTTGTTTTGTGTTGTTGAGTGAATGAATAAATGAGTGAGTCATTCATTTATGCAAGATTTTGCCAGCCAGGCAGTGGCTTACAAAGAGACAGCAGCAAAGGAGTTAAAAGGCAGGAAATGAACTAGGCTTTGGGATAAAGCCCCATTCATTGCCATCTTCCCAGAAATCCTCTTCCCTGCAAATCTGCAGGCTGTAAATTAAGATCTGATTGTTGTTTTGAGTACAGCTTTCCTCCAAACCGCAGATTTGCAAACACTTCTCTTCCTGTAGTTGGAGGCCTCACAACACAGTCTTGTGCTATTAAATCTTGCTGAAAAGTGGGGCTGAGACCACTAGGTCTCTTGTGAAAAATCCTAGACTTGTGGACGGCTGGGGGTGGGATTTTGCAAGATGCCTCTGCCCTTGTAGATGGGCGAGAGCCAACCATGGAAAGGCATGGTGGAGAGACGTATCTCTGCCCTTTGGTGAATCTCCTCCCCCTGGCCGGAAGGGTGGGGGCAAGTAAAGGGGGCCTGGAGCCAGCAGGTGGCCTCTGAAGGGGAGAATCCAAGTCCACCGCCTCCTTGTTTGTTCCGCTCCACATTCCTACTGCAGCTTAGGGGAAGTCATTATAAACTCTCCGCTCCAGTTGCTCCAAGCATTGACTGGGAATAAATGTGCTCCCTGAAGCCGGGTGGATCTTTGTGCTGCAATTTCACACCCATGGCAGGAAGAGGGGCACAAGAAAAGTCACAGAAGAGCTAGGCATCAATGGCTCACATCTGTAACCCTAGTTACTCAGGAAGCTGAGATCTGAGGGTCATGATTCAAAGCCAACACCAGCTGGAAAGTCAGCGACACTCATATCTCCATTTAACCAGATGGAAATGGAGTCGGGGGCTCAAGAGGTAGAGCATCAACCTGGAGCAACAAGCTAAGGGGCGGTGCCCAGGCTTTGAGTTCAAGCACCAATACTGCACGAGAGAGAGAGAGAGAGAGGAGAGAGGAGAGAGGAGAGAGAGAGAGAGGAGAGAGAGAGAGAGAGAGAGAGAGGAGGGAGGGAGGGAGGGGAGGGAGGGGAGGGAGGGAGGGGAGGGAGGGAGGGAGGACAAAGAATGAGACAGAAGAGAGGAGGGAGGAAAGAAGGGAGGAAGGAAGGAAGGAAGGGAAGGAAGGAAGGAAGGAAGGAGAGGAAGGAAGGAAGGAAGGAAGGAAGGAAAGAAGGAAAGGAGGAAGGAAGGGACAAGGGAAGAAAAGTGAAGGAAGGAAAGAAGGAACAAAGGAATGAAGGAAAAAAACACAGAGGAGTTTGTAATGAATAGCCAACACCATAGACAGAAGCACCTGGCAGTACACAATACCAGCCACTCCTACAGAAGCACACAGGGGTACGCTTGCGGTCTCTCCTTTGGGGCGCCCTTCTGAGTGCTTGAAATTCATTCTTGTAGAATCTAGAGGAGAGACTTGGAGTTGACTCTCCCTCTCCCCAGCTCACTGCACAGATGAGAAAAACCAAGGCTCATTTTTCTTTGTGCATTTTGTTCAAGAGCATACTAACACTGTCCTATCTTGCCCAGTGTGCCCCTTACTATCCATAGATCTGAGCATACCCCAGTATCCTCTCTGAGTCACCGATGACAAAGACCATTTTTCACAGTGGATATAATCAGCTAAAATCTCCTCCTACATCCCAGAGTAAGAATCCCATATTTCCCCAGTACAGGCTAATCACAAATATCAGCAGATGAAGCAGGAAGACAGACAGGAAAGGAGAGGCATCGTCACAGCCTGGGGGAAATTTTGCAATGAAACACAACAACAAAGGTTTGGAGCATTTAACATGACTGTTAAACACCTGATTCAAAATAATATTCTTTTAAAACTGATGGATGGTTTCTTTAGGAAAGATAATTTGATGAGCTATTTATATTAGTCTCCAGTGTCCAGTGCTACCACCATCATGAGATGGAATGTTGGGGGACAGAGTGAAATCCCTTTAATTATACTCACACATGTTACGTGTTGCAGGCAAGGGCTTATATATTTCAACAGCATAATAGCTTGATGAAGATTTCCAAATTTTTCAAAATGTCATTTCTTTCTAAAGATGGATTGTTTTCTGTTGGGGTTTTCATCTACCTAATTATTCCTGCTTGATTACTTAACTACTCCAGATATTTTCTCCCTCTAAGCGCTTATCAAATTCAGCATGTTAGAAGGCATGAAGCCGCTTAACACAATGTAGACCATCCTGTTTCCTGGCAAGGACTGTGAGAGCACATTACAGGTTCCAGGGGGCACTATGAACTCTCCTATGGAGCAACTGATCTTACGGGAGCCTTTGCCAACTTGAAGGGCCTGGGCTGGCTGAGTGTGCCACCAGAAGCTTAGTGACTGTCCCCATGCTAATTCCTCCTCTTCTCCAGTTCCCTGTACATGAATGACACAGACCGAAATGTGGGCTCTACGTCTTCCTAGAAAAGTGAATGTCTCAAGTTGCAATGTGAAGGTTTTGTTAAAACAGGGTGCCCCAGTTGTGTCCTGAGTCTGACTAAAGAGATCAGAACTGGAACTAGAGACTATCCCTAGCTCATTCCCAGGGATGGTCATATTGCTTATTCCAGACCACACTTGAAGGACCTACCTCTAAGACCATCTCTTTTCTTTTCCTTCTTTTTCTTCTCTTCTTTCTTTCATTTAAGCTCTGGCTTTTTGCTAGTTAATTAGAGATAAGAATCTCCTGGCTTTGTCTGCCTGAGCTGGCTCCAAACCAGAATACTTAGGTCTCAGCCTCCTGAGTAGCTAGGATTATGAGCATAAGCCACTGGCGCCTGGCTTTTTTTTTTTCTTTTTAAAATAGTTTAGAAAATTCAATGTTGTGCTTAGTGTCTTCATTAAGCTGGAAATTGGAACCCAGCGGCATTTGTTTATTTAACTTTGTAAATGTCTACCCAGGGTCCAGTTTGGGGTTCAGTGAGCAAAATAGCTATTTAGGTAAAAGGACCTCTCAGTGGGGGAGGGGGAGAAGAAAAGAAGGGAGGGCAGGAGAGAAAGAAGGAAATGAGCAGGGGAGGGAGGCAAAAGGAAAGAAAATAATGTGGATGGATTGAAAGGAAAGGTTCTCAGAACGTCTCTGGAAGATGGGATTCTAAAGCTCGGCTCCGAAGAGTCTGTGAGAACGCACAGTCGTGCTGCACGATTGTGGCTTTTTCTCCAAGTCTCCGTGTTGCGTGGATGGCAGGGGTCGCTCCCCTACCCCGCGTCAAGTCATTCCTTTCTAACTTGAGGGGCGATGGGCAGAGGGCAGGCCGGAGCTCATTGCCTGCCCGGGGCGCACCTGTCATGCCAAGGGAGGGAGGCCCCGCGCCCTTTGGCTGATCCCACTTACTGGAAGCAAGCCAGACTCTGCTGCCTTTGAAAGCCTGTTCCTTGGAGCAATCCAGGCTCGCTAGGTTTAATTGTTTCGTCTTCCCTCCCGCCCCCCATCCCTAGTTTATGAAGCCGCCCCGCCTGAAGTCAGCCCTTTTGCGCACTGGCCCGGAAAGGTGGGAGGGGCGCCGGCAGCGCGCCCGACTGTGGGAGGGCGGGGGGCCCGCCGGTTCCTATTTCTCATTTATAAAAGAAGCATTTGTTAGGAGCTGATGAATTGTGGCGGGGCTGAGGCCGGCAGGGACGTGCGCACCTGTGATGCTCCGCCGGCTAGAGTCTGTTAATGCAGCCTATGTGACCTCTCCAGGCGACTAGGGAGGGCGGGGGAAGGACCGGGTGGGGGCAGGAGGAAAACAGGCAGACAGTCCTTCATCCTCTACATTTTTTTCCTAAGGCCTCTGAGCCCTTGCTACTTGTAAACATGCATCCGCGGCATCACCTGGGAGGTGGTGAGAAATTCACGTCTCCGCCCCACCCACTCCTACAGACGGGCATCTATCTGCCTGGAATAAATCCTATAATCACCTATGTCGATGAAAGTTTGAAAAAGTATGGCACACAGCAAGTTAATAAGCTCTGATCTCCATCGAGGAAAGGAGGAAGAAAAGGAAGATAGTTCCATTCTGGATTTAGAAGGAGTGGACACTTAAACCCATTACATTACTCCTTAGGGATGGAAGACTGAGAAATTAACTTATGTAATGAGTTGGAGGGAGGTATTTGAATTTGGAAGCAAATACCACCCATCAGAACTGAGTTGATTCGTTTGGGTGGGGTGGGGTGTGCAGAGAGAAGAGCTGAGTGAGTGGGTGCGGCCCACGCTCCCAGGGAAGGCAAGGATGTTGCACACTGACCTTTTAACTAGGTCTGCTGCTTGCTTTCTGAGACCCAGGGGAGGTTAGAGACCAAGGCTGAGGTTTGAAGGCTGGTGAGAGGTGGGGGGGGAAGCACCTGGGGCTGTGGTTTCTTAAGGAGTCAGACTGACAGCTGGTGAATCAAGTTTTAATGCCTTAAGAAAGAAAAAGCACATGGCCATAAAACTATACTCCAAACCAAGAGGATATACTATGTTAGGATAGCCAGGTAAGCTGTGGAAACTTGCATGACAGGAATTTCTCTGGAAGGCCAGGATCACCCTGTGTAGGTGTCCAGTGCACAGCCTGATCTCCATACTCTGCATTTAGGGAAGGGAGTTCAAGTACCAAGTGTGTTAAAGAATGGATGATCCATGAAAAAAAAAAGATTCCAATTGGGTTTAAGTGCCTTTCTAGATTTCGCCTGAGTCTCTTCACTCTCATTTGTCACCAGAGTCAGATGTCAGAATTGAGGGAAGGGGACTGTGGTTAAATCTCACAACCTTCTTAGTGGTGCTGAACTTTCAAATGCCCCCCTCCAGAGCTCTTTCTTCATTCAAGTTCAAGGTGATTGCATGGAGTAGATGGAGGGCTCAGAAGGCACATACACCTAGCAAATGTCCGTTCTCCTCAAGTTGGTAAGGTTATTAAAAGACTGGCCAATCAAATTGGATTCCGAAGTTGTCTCCACAGACTGTTACAACAAAATGAGTCTGGAAAATCGTATGCATGTATTGCATGTTTATGCCTCTATATCTTCTTCCCTTAAAGAGTTGGAGGGAATTTGCTGGAATCAGACTCAATTAATGAAAATATTAAAATAAAAATCTGAACATTGGGGGCCTGGCCATGGTAGTTGCACACCTATCATCCTTGCCACTCAGAAGCCAAAGGTAGGAAGGATTGTGGTCTAAGGCCAGCCTGAGTAAACAAGCAAGATCCTACCAGAAAAAAATTGCTAAAGCAAAAGGAGCTGAAGACGTGGTTCAGTTGGTAGAGTATCTGCATTATAATCATGAGGCCCTGAGTTCTAACTCTAGTATTGTCCAAAAAAAGTGACAATCATGTTTAATTCTAGTATGAATTAAAATTCGTGGTCAAGGTTGGTAGGAAGAGAATGACATCAAGTTCTGCCCTCAATAGAGAAGGCGGAGTGGCAGCCATGTAAGCCTTTTCAAGCCTATGGATAATGGATAAGAGGGAGGTGGAAGGTTCAGTCAGCTCTGTGTGTGCACAGAAGTTCATGGTGGCCAGAAAAGAAAGTAGAAACCATGTCCCAGACTACAGTTAAGGAGGATAAATGTCCCACTGTTTTCAAGGCCACTCCAGGCATACTAAGTTCAGTCACACTTGGAAAAAAGGTTGTTGGCAAACAACTACACTAGAAGAGAACATGCTGGGACAGTGAATGGTCATTGAGAAACTTAAAAGCAGACTAGGTATCACCCTAGGTGAAGTATGAGAGGGATAAAGTCATAAAAGAAATGGCCATGTCTTTCAGATTATGAGAATTCTGAAATACTGTGCACACAGTGATATCTACTACTCAATATTCAACCACTGGGCATGAGTACCCTGTCTCAAAGAGGGTGAGGTGAAGCAGTGCATCTCTAAAACCCTCACTACAGGGGTTCCCACAAATAAGATGAGATTCACCCACATATCAAGAAGTCAGGAGGAAAACAAATATTACTGAGAATATTGTTGCCTTGATCTCTGTGATTCTCTTGGTCCTTCCCTCATGGTTACAATACAGTTGCTACTGCTCTTGCTTTCATGTATATACTTCAGTGGAAAGAAGAAAAAGGAATAGCACCTGCATCAGGGAAACTAAAGCTCTCTCAGAAAACCCACAGCCATCATCAGCTCATTGATCACTGACCAGAAGTGTGGTCCATGTTCCTATGATATGGTTCCTTATCGGGAATGAAGGTTGGGTCATCAATCAATCGTCAGCCATGGATGGATTTCAAGCTGGGAGCCTGAGATGGACCTGAGTGCTGTGTGTGGGAACAAGAAACACAGAGGAGGATCCAGTTTGCTAAGGGCAAGATTGGCAATTGCTGATTTCAGCCATGGACATGTTGAGAAGCCAAAGCTTTTTTCCCCCATTTGCAAAATTGCTGGGAATAACACTGCACTAGAGTTTACCCTTGAGCATAATCTTGAGAGGGACATGCATCCACTTCATAGCATTCTGGCTCCACAGAACATGGTCTCCCCCCCGCCAAAGTTCATGTCCTTCTTACATATGTACTACATTCTTTCCAACTCAATCACTCGGAAAGTCTTAATCTGTCCCAGCATTGACTTTCAAGTATCAAGTCCAAAGTTTAAATCAGATCTGAGCACGTCACAAAGGCAAAATGCTACTACTGTGAGCATCAAACAAGCTCTATGCTCCGAAACGCAGGCACAGGAAAGACACTCCCATTCTTTCTTTTTAATTTTTTATTGTTATTGTAAAGGTGATATAGAGGAATTACAGTTACATGAGTCAGGCAATGTGTACATTTGTTTGTGCACAATGTTACCCCCTGTCCCCTTGCTCTCTCCAAGGTTTTCCCTCCCATCCCCAACCACAAGTTGTATAGTTTATTTTCACATAGTGTCTAGTGAGTAGCACTCTTGCATTTGTTCACCCCTTTGTCCCTCCGTTTCATTTCTGTGCTCCCCCTTAAATGAACAAACAAGACAAAAAAAGAGAACAACAACAAAGATAAAACCTCTTGTTCACATTTCCTGGAGTTCATATGAATAAATATTATATGATCAGAGGCACATAGGCTTTGTACCTTTGCGAAACTCTCATTTTTAAAGGACAAAGTGACAGGTCCCAAGGAAGTCCAAACTCTTAACAAGGGAAGCAACATTCAATCTTGAGGCATGACAATCATCTTTGACTTGGTCTCTGCCTCCAGACCCACTGGGGCAGGACTTGCGCCCATAGCTTTGCTGGGCTCAGCCCACAAGGCAGTATCAAAAACTAGAGTCAAGCACCTGTGGCCTCCCAGGCTGACATTGCATGTGTAACCTCACCCTCCACTCTGACTGGGCTATCTGGCTCCAAGTTGGTGTGATCTCCCTTTAGTATCCAAGACAGTGGAACTGTCCTGTCAGTGTCTTGTCCTACCTGGGGATGGAGGGCTCACAGCCCAGCTGCTTTTTCTATCCCTCTGCCTAAGTGCTCTTGTTAGCTACAGTAGCATGCACACTTCATGTCTTGGGGCAGGCTAGAAGTTTCAAAGTTGGATGCAGTGGCTCAAACCTATAATCCTAGCTCCTGGGAAGAGGGAAGTCTAAGGAGCTCAGTTCAAGACCAGCCCAGGCATAAATAGTTCACAGATAATATGGTGGTATGTGCCTGTCATTCAAGCTACCTAGGGTAAGACAAATAGAAGGATCATAGTTCAAACTAAGTGAGCATAAAGCAAGACCTTATCTCAAAAACAACAACAACAACAAAGTTCCAGTGGGAAGCCAGGCAGGTTGGCTCATGCTACTCAGGAGATAGAGAATGAAATGTTCATTGTTTGAGGGGTATCATGGAGAAGAGTTACCAAGACTCCACCTTAACAAAGAAACAGGTTATGGTGCCACATACCTGCAGTCCCAGGTATGCTAGACACATAAATATGAAGATGAAAATCCAGGCCATTTCTAGCAAAATGAAAAATTGCTGAAACACAAAAGGGCCTGGAATGTGTGGCTCAAGCACCAGTCTAGCAAACATGCCAAGGACACGAAGAAAGAAGAAGAAAGAGAAGAGGAGGATGAGGATAGAGAGGAGAGGTGGTGGCTCCAAAGGGTTAATACCATCCAGAATTAGAGAAATGCTCCAGTTCCCTCATGTTAAATGGGACTATTTTGAAGACATGTTCCCACAGTTTTTGAGAGTCTCCTACAGTGGAAAGCTGCTCTGATCCTTTATTTCTTTTCTCCTTCCCACCTTCTTTCCTTTCTCTCCCCTCCCTTCCTCCCTCCCTCACTCCCTCTCTCCTTTCCTTCCTTCTTTCCTTTGAGTCGTGCTTCTCTCACTGTTTCTTGCATTCACTTCCCTAATACACTCTTGTCCCTCAAATTTTTATTTCAGGGTCTGCATTTAGGGGATCCCAAACTAAGACCATGAGGAACAGGTGGAAGGGAATCACTCAGAGCTTAGCTGAGCTCATATGGGGGTCCCCTGCCTAAGCAGGCTCAGGAAGTGGCAGAGACTCAACACCAGGTGCCTGGGTACTTCCTGGAGAGAATCTGCCTTGGAGGACAGAAGATGGCAAGCAGCCATATGGCCTGGTGCCAGAGAGCACTGCTGCTTCTGAGGACAGAACAATCTGTCACTAAAATTGTCCTCCTCCTCGGCCCAGTGGAGTTCTGATTGTCCCCACAGGCAAAGGATTTATAGAAAGAGCAAGGAAAATAGAACCTACCAAGACAATAAGCACCTCTCTTCTGCAGAGTTGATGACCACAGAAAAGGCAAGGATAGGCCCAAGGCTTTCAACCCTGGACGTCATCAGGCACATTAGGGACAATGACTGGCCGGCCTGCCATCCAGAAGCATTGCAGGGAGATGTGATGAGAAAGGGGGGGGGAGGGAGAACATAATGAGTGTTGAGAGGATATGAAGAAATTAGAAAACTATACACTGCTAATAGAAATGTAAAATGGTGCAGCTATTATGGGAAACAGTATCTCACTTCCTCAAAAAAAAACACTAAACACTAGATTACAATGTCTCAGCAATTTTACTTCTGGCTATATACCTGTGTTAGCCTCCCAGTTACTATAACAAATTACCTGAGATAAGTAACTTGCAAAGACAAAAGGGCTATTTGAAGGTTCCAGACCAAGATCAAGTGTCCTATGGTAGATGTGCATGATGGTAATGGTGAGAAATGTATGATGGAACTTCTCACGTCATGACCAAGAAGGAAAAGAGAAGAGGAATGCCCAGGATCCTACAATCTCCTCCAAGGCCATGTTCCCAATGACCTAAACACCTTCCTCTAGGCTCCACCTGTTAAAGGCTCTATTGCACCTTTCAATAGCACCATCAATCCTTGAATATGTGAGCATCTAGGGAATGTTCAACATCGAATTATAACAATACCCAAAAGAATTAAAATCAAGAGTTTGAACAGGTATTTGTATACCTACATTTATAAGAGTATTATTCACAACAGCTGAAAGATAAGACAATCCAAGAGTCCATCATGAATGAGTGGCTATACATAGCATGGCATATCATTTCATAGGATATTATTATACATCCCTAAAAAACATGGAAGTGCTGATACATGCAACAACATGAGTGTGCACTGAAGATGTGCTAAGTGAAAGAAACTAGATACAAACGGACAAATACTGTATGGTCCCACTTCTCTAGGGTGATGAAATTCATCGAGACAGCCAGCAGAATGATGGTTGTCATGGCCCAAGAATGATGGTGCCAGGGACTGAGGAAGAAATAGAGTGGAGAGTAAAAGAATGAGAATGGAGAGTTGTTTATTAACAAGTCCAGAATCTCAATTTTGCAAGATGGAATGGTTCTGGGGATAGATGATGGTGGTAGTTGCACAACAACACAAATGTAGTCAATGCCAATGAACTATGACACTTAAACGTTGCTTAAAGCGGTAAGTGTTGTGTTTATACATAGTTTTGCCACAATGTGAAAACAAAATCAGTGCTTCCAGGTCCCACTCTGTCCCCTGCCTCTCCTCTTACCTCCTGCCATTCGTGATTACTGTTTGCCTGATTCAGTACTATGGCTCCTGCTTCTTCCTCTACACTCATGATTAATCACCTAGTGTGTTTGACTTGGAATACTCATCTTAGATGTGAGTCCCTTGAAGCAGGAGCTGAGACAGGGAGCCCACAACAAGTCGATTAATTAGGATGTAGTAGGGAAGAGCAAGGGAAGCAGGAAAATAGAGAAGACACTAAGCTAACATGAGTTCAGTCAAAGCTAACCACAGCTTGGTCCCACAGTAAGCTCTGGAATGGAAGAGTTCCACAACTTCACCTACTTTGAACCCAGTAAATAGTTTTATGGCTTCCATGAAAGCCAGTCATTGGCTGTTGGCTACTGCAGGAGAACTAACATCTGAGGCATTTCCTCATGGCTGGCTCCTATGCAACTGAGGGCAGCTGGCAGAAGACAGGCACAGCTCTGAGTTGTCTGCAACTCATACTCCCAGCAACTAGAGGAAAGAGTTCAACATCCCAATAAAGGGAGCAGACATCAGTAACTTCTTCCAGAAGCTCCTTTCAGAAAACAAGTTCTGGCCTCTGTCTTCTTTCTCAAATTCTGGAAGCTGGGAAGGCCAAACAAAAAGGCATTGGCATTTTATGTCTGGTGATGGCCTTCTTGTTGTGTCCTTGCAGGAAAAAGAGCTACTTCTGCTTGGCAAAATCAAGTGTCCGGGTTGAATACAAGCTCTACAGCTTGGATCTGGGTAATTTGATTTACCTCTCTTGGGCTCCATGTCCACATCTATAAATTTGAGATGGAAATGAGACAATGCTAATCATTCTTTGCAGTTGACTAGTATCCTCCAAAGATAGCTCTCTTCTTCCACTAACAGAAATGAGAAAATTTTCACCTATGTGACACAGGCCTGGCCAATCAAAATATCCCATTCAACCACCCCTCAAGAATAGGACTATGATCCAAGTAGCCAATAAGAGGTCTTCCCTCAGACTGTTCCAACTGGAACTAGTAGAAAAGGCCTATTGCCTGAGGATAGCACTAGAGAGATGGAAGGCAGGCATTGTCTGGGGCTATGTTCCCTGCCATACATAGGAAGTTTGCCTGCCAGAGAAAAGGGAGGCCCATACCAAGAAAGAAAAATAATTCTAGCTGGGTGCTGGTGGCTTATGCCTATAATCCTAGCTACTCAGGAGGCTGAGATCTGAGGATCTCGGTTTCAAAGCCTTCCTGGGCAAAAAAGTCCATGAGACTCTTATTTCTAATAAACTACTTAGAAAAAGCAAGACGTGGCGCTGTGGCTCAAGTGGTAGAGCATGGTGGAGCACTAGCCTTGAGCTGAAAAGGTCAGGGACAGCGCTCAGGCCCAGAGTTCAAGCCACATGACCAAAAAGAAAAAGAAAAGAAAAACAGTTCTAAAGAATTTAGCCCATGTGCTTTGCTGCCCTAGACGGATTATGCCTATGACCAGCTACACGGGCTCCCTTTCTCAGATACAAGGCCAATGAATTCTCTTTTGGTCCACGTTCACTGGAGTTAAATTTCTTACTTGCAAATAGAAGTCAGATGTCTCGTCTAAGGAAGACTGGCCTTGCAGAGTCGTTGTGAGGATTAAATAAGGTAATTTGTGCCCTAAAAGGTTTCTAAATAATGGTCACTGTAATTCTCAGGAGGCCACTACACAACAGGAAAAAGTCAAATCTGTCATCTGCTGATTTTATCACAGTCAACACCAAGCAGTGAGAAGACACACAAAAACTCATTCACCCCCCCCACACACCCCAGAATTTAACACACAGACACACAAAAACTTTTTGATGCCCTGACATTGTTTAAGGCCTAATTCACCCTTTGGCCTTTCTGGCACTGCTCTTAAGAGTTCTTTGCAACTGCTTCATGTTCGTGGCTGGCTAGATGCCAGCTCTTTTGCATGATTTAAAAAAAAAACAACTCTGAGAAACAGTCTTCCCCGGATGGCAATCACTCTTGGCTGGGTTCCACTTCCCTTCTTCCTTGGTCTCCTTTGTGGTAGTTAATTTGGAATTTCATTTTTGAGTTTCTTTGACCTTCTGGATGGTCTCTAAGATGCCTCAAGCTGTGAGTTCCTACCTGTGTTTACTCCAAAGCACTTTTCCTTTGGGATAGCCCTTTCATTCACAGCATCTGATTCTCTTTCCAGTATATCCAATGAGAGAGTGAGACAGAGCCTCAGGGAAGGACATCTGTATCAGCCTTTGGTGATGTAGATGAACTCACTCCCATCCCTGTCTGAGAACAAATGTTCCAGTCCTTTTGAGCTTGGAGAAGTCCACTCCTCTTACCTTCATTGGAGATGACAAACTCACCTGCTCCCAAAGTTGCTTCTCATTTCCTCAAAGTACCATCAAATATTTCCTTCTTGTGAATGAACTCAAGAACAGCAATCCCCCTTGTCACTCCATCTCACAGGAAGTGAGCTGGGACAAAGCAAGTCAAGACCTTCTCCTCCTGCCTGCTTACTTACTGCTTGCAGAGAAAGCTGTCCAGTTGGTGATGCCCCTATGGGAGGATAGCTCTCCTGATTCTGAGCCAGTTGCGTGATCCCATTCAGGAACCCATCGTCTGTTTTCCCTGTGTCCCAGAAGCCTGTGATATGCCCCCACGATGTGACATCTGTTTCCCTTGTTTTTAATCTCTACCCACAAGGTTTCCAACTCAGCCCCACACTCAGAACTAGATTTCCATGTGATGATAAATCTTTATCATGTGGGGATGTTCCCCCTCTACTAGCTTCTCTTTCTCTCTTTCTCTATCTCTATCTCCCTTTGTCTCTCTCTGTCTGTCTCTGTCTGTCTCTCTGTCTCTGTCTCTCTGTCTCTGTCTCTGTCTCTGTCTCTGTCTCTCTCTCTCTCTCTCTCTCTCTCTCTCTCTCTCTCTCTCTCTCTGCTGATACTGGGGCTTGAACTCTGGGCCTTGTACTCTTGCTCAGCTTTTTCACTCATGGCTAGAGCTCAACCACTTAAGCCACACTTCTACTTCCAGCTTCTTGATGGTTAATTGGAGATAAGTTTAGAAGATTTGTCTGCCCGGGCTGACTTCAAGCCTTAATCCTGAGATCTCAGCCTCCTGAGTAGCTAGGATTATAAGAATAAGCCACCTATGCCTAGCTAATGGTTTCTTTTTTAACAAGGTAAACTTTTCTATGTCTTCCCCACCCTCAGTCATCCCCTTCTGAGGATGCTGAAATGATTTTGGGTGGCAGCTAATTGGACTATTTTAGTTTGGGCTTCCCCAGAAGCCAGGAATCACATCACTTAGCACTGATGCAGAACTGCACCAGTAATAGAGTGGTGAATGACACCAGGCAGGGAGTCAATACACAATGCATTGCCAAGCCAGTTACCACTATGAAACAGCAAAGTTCAATCTCACTGGAAAAGGAAGAATACAGAACATAAGCCGTGGAGTTATCCTACCAAAGCCACAAAGGAATCAGGGTGTTTGCACATTAACTCCTATCAGTCATTGGGCACAAACATCCTATCCCTCTAGCAACCCACACCTGCCAAGGCACAGCCATGACCAGAGAATCACTCAGACCAAGAGATGTCAGAGCTGGCAGTGAGCAATGTGGCTAGCATGCCCTGAAGTGGGAAAAGCGAAGAACTTAGGGGCAAGGCTCTATGCCAGCATCTGCTACAGGGGGATGGACCCAGACAGGCATGAGTGTGAAGGAAAAGCACACTTCTGACACCTACTCCAGGGCCCCAGACTTTAGGAAGGTGCATTCACCCACATTCAGGACAGGTATTCCTCCCTAGTTAATTGCCTCTGAAAACACCATAGCAAACACACCCAGAGACAAGCTTTACTAATCTTCTAGGTGCTTTTCAATCCAATCAAGATGACAACTGAGATTAACCTTCACACATACAGTCTCAAAAACCTGGACCAGGTGTGTTAGCCCACCTGTGCTGCTGAGACAAAATACTCAAGACTGGGTAATTTGTAAAGAACATGGATTTATTTTCTCCTGGTTCTGGAAACTGGGAAATTCAAGGTGAAAATGAGATAAATTCAAAGTCTCTGTGAGCTTCTCCATGCTTCTACACTAGCTCCTCTTGCTGTGTCATTACTTGACCAAAGAGGTAGAAAGGAATGAAGCCATTCTCAGGAGCCTTTTTATAAAGGACATAACTCCGTTCCTAGAGGCAGAGCCCTCACAACTTAACTCCAAAAGCACCCACCTCTTAGTACTACTGCATTGGCTATTAACTTTCAACATACAAATTTGGGGGACACATTCAGAAGAAGGCACCAGATACACAGAAATGTCAGTTGTACGGTAAGATTGCTTGAGCTGAGAGTTCCACTGAAGTGTACATCTGTTCCAACTACTCGGATGCCTGTGAGTAAACAGGAAAGAAATCCATGTGCAAAGGCCCACAAGTCTTGGGGAGACAAGTTGGGGAAGGTGAACAAGAAAACAAATATATCATCCCAAGATGGAGAAAGAGGTCTTGGACCCTATCAGCTGTTTGGTGGGCCCAGCCCCACACCAATGGCTTATATCGATAAACCAAGCTACTCAGGAGGGCTGCGACCCAGAGGATCATGACTCAAAGTCAGCCTAAACAGCAAAGTTCTCGAGACTCCACCTTCAAAGTAAATAGCAAAAGGCCAGACTGAAGTCATGACTCAAGTGGTAGAGCACCAACTAAGCAAGCAAACTGAGCAAGGTGAACAAACTGAGCTAGCACATTGCCCTGAGTTCAGGCTCTAGAACTGGTGAAGATAAATAGGCAG
This sequence comes from Perognathus longimembris pacificus, assembly GCF_023159225.1. Classification (NCBI taxonomy): domain Eukaryota; kingdom Metazoa; phylum Chordata; class Mammalia; order Rodentia; family Heteromyidae; genus Perognathus; species Perognathus longimembris. The sequence continues at coordinate 86,782,306 of NC_063188.1, read as the reverse complement.
ATCGATGGATAGCTGAACGGTGAGAGAGAGAGAGAGAGAGAGAGAGAGAGAGAGAGAGAGAGAGAGAGAGAGAGAGAGAGAGTTCTCTTTAGTTTGGCCAATTCAAGTAACCAAGAAAGCTTTAAGACAACCTATGAGATGTGTTAACATCTCACATTTATATCTTGTTTGCTGTTCCCTTCACAGCCTCTTTCTCAGACTCTATAAGACACTCCTCTCCCACTTTCAGCCCTTCCATGTCCCCTTCAAATCAGCATGTCTCTGTATTCTCTTGAGAAGCATGGCCTCTCTACCCGTAGCCTATCATGGCAATGCCCTACCGGGGAAGGGAACATCCAACCCTCAAAAATCATTGGATACATGACAAGACAGACACGTATGCTTCTCGTATGCTTCTCATCGTCAGCTGCCTGCAGCCATCTGCCAGTATTGATAATTTTGTATGGCCCAAGAATGATGTTGTAGATTTCCAAATGGCCCTTGGCAGAAAAAAGGTTTCCAACCCTGTGCCAAGGTCCTCATCCCGTTACATGTTCTATGTGAGAAATCCATATCAACTCTGCTCCTATCAGGAACATCCTGGGGCCTGAGCAGGTCCATTTCCAGCTGCTGCTTTGCAGCGCATGTAGCACAGGCAGGCTGATGATGCCATCCTCAGATGTCACATGACCATGTGGTTAACCAGGTCCCAGGAGGACTGCAGAGGGCCATCTGAGCTCAGAGTTGGACCAATTCCTATAGGCTCTTCATTACACTGAGACGCACATGCGAAGCCACATCTCTCAGCAGTATACAATCTGTCTTCTCAAACTGGGGTAGCCAGGTGAAATTCAAGATCCCCTACTCTTCAGTCCTAGTCTTGATTCAATCTCTGTTTGGTAGATTTGAGCCAGGACCTCTTGATGAAGTCAGGTGTTCTGATGATTTGTTTTTCCCAATTTGCAATACAGTACTATGGTAATACAAGTTCTTTTGCTTGGCTGGAAATTCTGCCTTAGCAGCACTTAATTAATGCATTACCTTAGGACTTTCAAATATTTCTTGGAAGTAGGTGGGAAATTAATACAAAACTAAATAAATAAGCATTTTCTTTCTTTAAAGCCAGTATTTTTGACATGCCACTATTGCTTACCATAGTAAAAGCTCAATTTACTGGCGCCTACACTGACAAAAATCCTGAAGTAATCGGGATATATTTTGGACACTGAGCTTTTAAAAAAAAACAGAAGAAGTACAAATGAAACAAACAGCACAGCTCCTTCAAGTAGGCTGGTGCTCTCCAACCGTTTGCTAATGGGTTTTATTTTTTAGATTTTAGTGTTCTTAAAATATAAAATCAACCAGTAATCATGAAGATTTCAAACTTGATATAAACAATAAATAGAAGTTCTTTCCATTCCTCTAGTTGCAGGCTCAGAGATATCCATTAGGGACAGTTTGTGCAGTGTTCTAGAATTTTCTATGCATATACAAATATGTTGCTATAGTTCGTATCTAAAGGGTCTACATAGTAGCTGCTTGGTCCCCAGGATGGCATCATTGGGGAATCATGGAGCCTGCAGGAAATGGGGCCTTATGAGAGGTCTTTGGGTTATTGGGAGTGTGCCCTTGAGCAAGATACTGGGACTCTGTCCCTTTCTTCTTTCCATATTTTTGTCATGAAGTGAACAGTTTTGCTCCCCCATACACATTCCTTTCATAATATGCTGCCTTATCTGGAACAATGGGCCAGGCTGTCATAGACTAAGACTATGAAGCAAAATAACCTTTTTCTCTCTAGAAGTGATTATATCAGGTATTTGATTATAGTAACTGGAAGCTACTATATTCAAATATACACATACCATAAATTGAGTTCATCTAATGGCATCTAACTTTCGTGTTCTGAACATAATATTATATTGACAACCTTTTGGGGGTAGAAATGCTGATACTGAGGCATAAACTCAGGGCCTCGCACTCTTGCTCAGCTTTTCTCAGTCACAGCTGGGGCTCTACCACTTGAGCTCCATCTCTACTTCTGGCTTTTTGCTGGTAAATTGGAGATAGGAGTCTTGAGGATTTGTCTGCCTGGGTGGGCTCTGAACTGAGATTGTCAAATCTCAGCCTTGTGAGCAGCTAGGATTACAGGTGTCAGCCACCAGTGCCCAGCTTGATAATTTTTCAAAAGTAATGACAGTCTTATCCCTGACTCCATCAAAATACAGCCTTTCTTTTTCACTCTGTACTCCTATATAAAAAAAAATGATGTTCGGTCTATAACTTCAAGATTACAAAACATAAATTCATCAAGTATTTAATTACATTTAGTGCCCTATAGCAGTGAGCTTTTTCTACTTAACAAACTACCAAATAATTCAGCAACTTAAAATAAGTCTCTTATACTTAGCTATAGTTAATGGTAGGGTGATTTGAGCTGGGATCTGCTGGGTATTTCCACTAGTCTCAGGCAAGTTCATTCACATGGCTGTGATCAGCAGTCTGGAGTCATAGGTAATTAGTCCACAAGTGTCCCATCTAGAAAACTATGTAGAGCTAATTCCTATGACAGTGACCGAAGAACCCCCCCCAAAGCACAAAAAGGTAAGCTCCCATGAGCATACACTTTGAAAGTCTCTGCTTCTACCATGTTAACAGCAGTCCCACAAATCAAAACAAATCCCCTGGCCAAGGTCGGAGCTAAGGGGTAAAGAACATCTCTCTCCACTTTGATGAGAAAGCTAGAATTGATAGGGCCGTTTCTGCCACCTGGCACATAGTTGGTTAGAAATGCAAATAAACTCAGTCTCTATCTACACTCTAAATATTTTTGGATAGTACCCATTTTCTTTAAGAGGCAGAAATGAGAAGTGGGTCAGCTTTGCAGAGCTGGTCCCAGAGGGGTAGCAGAGTTTAAGCTGTAAGCTGGATCATAGGCTCACTAGAAACAGGAATCAATCAGAGATCGGGAATCCTCGAGCAGACTGTTCCTGGTGAGGCCCACAAAGAATTAGGTACAGTAAAGGCTCAGACACTACAACAGCTAAAACAGTTGCTTTTGAGACATGGTCATTTATGGGTAGTTTAGAAAACCATCATGACAGTATATATGGAAATAATAACTGGATTTAGCTGGCTTTCCTTTTCTCCATTTTTTTCTCTTGCTTCTACAAGCCTAATGTCAGAGGTATCCATGGTATATAAGCATGGAGGATTGGGAATACAAGCGAAAGCAAAGAAGCTATTGTAATTCAGCTGAGTTTTAGAAAGTTCAGAGCAGAGGCTCAAATGTGAAAGTCAAGGCTGTCCGTGACAAGCACAGAGCCCTTGAGAGAGCAAGCAAAGGTTTCTGTGGGCCCAGAGTCAGAAACTAGAGAGCCTGGAACAGATATTGCAGTTGTAAACAATACAGCATGCAGAAAGCAGGGGCCTCTCCTAAAGTCCATCAAGTTTAGGCCAACTAGTGACAAAGAGAATGCAAACCTAAATACCAATGGGCCACCTTTAGAAGGGACCTCTGGCCTGGCTGATCCCTCATGACCAAAGCAAAATGAAGGCCAGAGGCCAGAGGAAAGGGTGGATGGGTATGGCTGAATTCCAGAACAGATGAGTCTTTCAGAGATGCTAGAGATGCAGCCAAGGGGTGTTAGTTTGAGGTGTCTTAGAATAGAAATGAGAAGGACCTCCAAGAGCCACTGACAACCGAACTTGGCCCAGAGAGTGAGAGCTGGCCAGGAGGACCCGGAGAGATTCCACGAGTGGACAAGGAAGCTGCTGGGTGACTATGTGCATACTGCCAGCTGGAGGGAAAAGGGATCCAGATGTTTTCCATGCACAGGCAACAGATAGATCCTAGGGACCAAATATCCATGGAGCCTGAACCATCAACAATAAGCCCAAGAAGCCAAGACACAAGCCAGCCTCATGCCACAGCCTCATACCCAGGCCAAGGAAACAGTTGAGGCAGAAACCTAAGCTAAGTATTTTTTTTAACTCTCTAAGTGACTCAGCTCCTATAGACAACCAAATCAAGCACTTTCCTCAATTTAGCTGGATGAGCTAATATCAGTTCAATTTCATAGAAGTGAAAAATGTTAGATATCTAACTCAGTAATTATGTAATTTGTACTAAAATCCCTGTATTCCATAAGCCCTCGTCTACTGTTAGATTTAGAAGAGGAGCCATTTGCTCATTTCTGTGAATAAATAGGTATTTACCAACTGTAATTGTGATATCAACAATGAGGGAAAAGTATTCTGATTACTAAGTAATCGCACATGTTTGGCCATGGCTTCATGAAGACGGACTCATCTTGAACAAGATCTTTGTATTCCAGGCCACTTGTAGTATCTTAGAACTAAGGATAATGATCCAAAGACCAGGAACAATAAGTATCTCAAACAAAGAAGTAACACAGGAGAGAGTACTGGTGCCACAAAGTTTCACGTGCCCACAAGTAACACATGTAACTGGTTTGTAAGTGGAGGGTATTGCCATCACAGCTGCCTTCCCAGCATACAGGAGCCAACGGCTCTCACATCATCATTGGATCATCATTGGACATGGCCAAGTGTGTCTTTTGCTGTCATTGTTCAACACTGTTGTGTTCTTCCCTCTTCAGAAACCATTTGTGGAGCTCCATGGACCAGGACTGTGCTCCTTGATTCATATCAAATCTCTAGTATGTAAAACAGATAAACAAGGAATTCTTCACTTCACTTCTGGTTCCTCTGTATTCATTAATTAGGATTAGGTTAGCTGTAAGATAACCGCAACCCAATCTATAGGAATAATTTAATTTCTTGTTAACATCAAGAAATCTATAACCGTTGTTGCACAACTGGTAGAGCACATCCTGTAGCCAGGCACCCCAGGTGCTCCTATTACACCATTCTGCCACTAATGGTTTCTAGTGTCACTTAAGTATCAAGAATCTGCATCCAGCCAGGGAGAAGGGTTAAAAAAAATAGTTTCAACAAGCCACTGTTCACTGGAAAAACTCTAAAACCATTAACCTGACATTCAAGATGGCCAATAATATGAACCCAACTTCTCTTTCTATCCAAGATCTGTAAAAATATGAATCCAGCTTCTCTTTCTATCCTCCAATCTCTTATGGCCCCTTATCTCCCATGACTCTCATGAGCCTATGAGTAGTAGATGTGGTACTCACTTACACTATGCGCACACCATTCTAGGCTCTCTCTCATTCTAGAATGGCACTGTCCCATCTACTCTCCTTCTACCTGTCCTTTGCAAACCACTACAGGCATTCCACAAAAAATGTCTTCGAATTTCTGGGGACAGGATGGAGAAATGATAGCTGGATTATGATTAAATCTGATAAGATTATGATTTTTAATATGGCGAACTAAAAAATATCAGAATAATATATCCACTAGCAATACAGACAACAGTCTCTGGCGAGGAAACAGATGGCTATATTTGTCTTCAGCAAGTTAATTCAACATTGTTGTCATTGACATCAATAAGAGCCTTGGTTCAACTGAAACCCCTTTGTATAGCTACTAAAATAATTTTTTAAATAAAATAAAAGCAAAGAAAAAGAACTTTGATGATATTTATGAAATCTGAAGATAAAATATGATATGAAAGGACAAAGGATATGGATTTCATCCGACTTGAATACTTTGAGACCTTGATTTCATCAAGACAAAATTTAATAGGGATACTTATATGTGAAAATGTGGCTTTAAGAGGTTAATGGAGCAGATGCAGAGTTTGATAAGCATGTGTAAAAGACTTTAGCTTTCAAAGTCGCAGCAAGCTTGCTGGAAGTCATCAGTAGAGCTACCTAAGAGAGTCATTAAATATAGTGTCCAGAAAAAGACTTGTCTCTTCTGCATCTGTCATGCTTATGACAAGAAATTTCTGAGGCTGGCTTCTATGAAGTGTCTCTCCAACAGGCTATGTTGAAGATTTAGTCCCTAGCTGATGGATCCAGCCAGTGAGAAATGACTGGATCACAAGGGCTATGCTTTTATCAGTTGGTTAATCCTCTGATAGATTCATATTGGAAGGTGAGGGTAACTTTTGAAAGTGGAGCCTAGTTGAAGGAAGTAGGTGACTAGGGTCCTGCATTTGAAGAAAGTTTTATCCCAGTCTTCTCTCCATCTCTCATTGCTTCCTGGCTGCCATTAGGCAAGCAACTTGGTTCTTCTATTCCCTTCTACCATACCATACCCCAGAAACAACAGATCCAACTGACCATGAGGTGAAACCTCTGAAATTATAAGCCAAAAAGCATCCTTTGTGTTAACTTGTTTTCTCAGATACTTGTTACAGAGATGAGACACCTAGCTAACACACTAACACACTGGTCCTGAAAGGAGATAAAAGACAACATAGTATAAACTGAATGGCCTCAGTCCAACCCAGCCTAGATCAGCCACCACCACAAATGTAAGGGTGTCCACTTATCATCAGAATTTTCTATCCAAGCCTGGAATAGTCTGCTCCAGCTGATCCAGAGCTTCATATGCTAAAATAAGCTTACTGTTACACTTTGGAGGGATTTCTGTGGTTGCTTGTTACACAGCACTAACTAGCTGAAACAAGAACTATGTTGAGTTCTGAGTGTCACAATTGAGCAGGAACATTGAAAAACTAGAACGTATCCAAAGGAGGGCAGTGAAACTATGAAACCTCACAAGGCCACAGGATATAAAGAATGGTGGATGACACTGATACTATTTATACTGATAAAAGGGAACGATTCATGGAGAACATGAACATATTTTATAAATACATGGAAAAACTGCCCTATGAAAATAAAGTTATATTTTGTTATGGTCCCAATTCATATGTTGAAACGTAATGGCCAATGTGATAAGATTGTGCGTCCATCAAACTCCTAAATTCTTGTAATAGTGCATGCACCATTGCATGCACCATTTTTTCCTGTTTCTTAAACAAATATATTGACTTCAAAAAATGAAAGGCTTGGGGGCTGGGAATATGGTCTAGTGGCAAGAGTGCTTGCCTCATATACAGGAAGCCCTAGGTTCGATTCCTCAGCACCACATATACAGAAAACGGCTGGAAGTGGTGCTGTGGCTCAAGTGGCAGAATGCTAGCCTTGAGCAAAAAGAAGCCAGGGACAGTGCTCAGGCCCTGAGTCCAAGCCCCAGGACTGGCAAAAAAAAGAGAAAGGTTTGGGCTGGGAATGTGGCTTAGTAGAGTGCTTGCCTAGCATGCCCAAAGCCCTGGGTTCGATTTCTCAGCACCACATAAACAGAAAAGGCAAGAAGTGGTGCTGTGGCTCAAGTGATAGAGTGCTAGCCTTGAGAAAAAGGAAGCCAGGGACAGTCCTCAGGCCCTGAGTCCAAGTCCCAGGACTGGCCAAAAAAAAAAAAAAGTTTTTTTTTTATTTTATTTAAAGAGATGATATCTAGACCACACAACAGTGGCTCATGCCTATAATCTTAGTTACTCAGGAGACTGAGGTCTGAGAAGTACAGTTTGAAGCCAGCCAGACAGAAAAGTCCATGAAACTCTTATCCCTCAATTAACCACCAACAAGCCAGAAATGGAGTTATTGCTCAAATGGTAGGGTGCAAGCTTTGAGCAAAAATAGCTCAGAAATAATGCCCAGGCCTTGAGTTCAAGCCCCAGGACTGGTGCACATAAACACACACACACACACACACACACACACACACACACACACACACATACACAGACACACACACAAGAGATGAAACCTATAGGAGATGATTAAAAACCTGAGGGTAGAGTCCTCATAGGTAAGATTCAGGGCCTTGTAAAAAGGTCCTGGGGGAGCGGCTTTGCCCTCCTCAAGTCTTCTGCCACACAAGGACACAGCAAAGAGAATATCACAATGTCAGTATCTTAATCTTGTTCTTCCTAGCCTCCAAACTATGAGCAATAAATTGCTATTGTTTATAAAGTTCTGTCTTGAGTATTCTGCCACAGCAGTGCACACGCACTAAAACAAAATGTACTTTTCCTAACACTCGGAGTCTTAAGAACGATCGAGTGTAACTACAAAGGTAGACCTCACCTTTACAGCTGTCTGAGGCTGCAACAAGTCTTCAAAACTTGTGAGCTCTCCACCATATATACTTTGTGACTCTCTCTCTCCATCACTCCCCAGCCTTGGTCAGTTAGATAAAGTTATTCTTCCTTCTCCAACATGCCTTCTTTTCTTTTTCTTTTCTCCTCCCTACCCCTACCTAGGAGCCCAGGGGCCTTTAGAAAAATAAACAATTCAGTGAGCTAATAAGCTCTTCACTGAGTTACATCTCCAGTCCTAAGACTAGTGACTTCTAACCCAGCACAAATCAAAGCCTAAACCCTCTCCCATCTCCAGGAAGCCCTGGGCTTTTGAGTGTTCTCTGTTACTTAAAAGGAAGCATCAGCAACCTTGTACCTGGCGCTAGAAATTCACAATGAGCCTTGATTTTCTTTTTTTTTTCCAACCTAACTGGGGCTTCTCTGTCCCTAGCTTTATGTTCATAAATAAGAATTTCAACAGAATGGGACATTCCATGTGTGACCTAAAACCTCTGACACCAACCCCAAGAGGCAGCTGAAGACAGAACTTAGTCAACAATCTGATATTTCCAAGTAATCTCTATTTAGATGGGGTCTGGGAAGAGGGTGTTAAGAAATAGTCTTCAGCCTGGGCCTATTAAAAGGTCTTTCTTAAAGTCATTAACAGTGGGGAAAAGTCAAGGTAGGGGGATATTGTGCCCCAAATTAACAGCCCAATTCCTGTCAAGTATGTTCCTGTGAGATGTAGAGCCCAGTGCTTACGAATGTGTAGCCCGCCTTGTCACTACTATTGATTGACTGCTCACAATATTGCAGGTGATTTCAAGACTTCCCGCCACCTTGTTTGTTTAATGTCACCTCCATATGAGAATGTCAGCTTCTGACATGTTTGACTTCTCCACAGGACAAATGCCAAGCCACATGCAGTTGCCCCACCGACACAAGATTGTTCCTAACCTTCCCTAACAATGAGGATGACAACAATTTCTAAATGCTTCATTTAAAAGACGCACTGACTAATTCTTGCTACTCTCCTGGTCCGTGGCCTAATGTGACTTTGGCATGAGGCCAAGAAAGCCTGTCCTGTTCATTTGTCTTCTCTTCACTTTCTCAAAGCTTCCAATTCTGTGTTACACTTTTGAGGGCTGTTGCTTAGTGAGTGAAGCAATAGAGGGCAAAGTCGGGAGGTGGGGGCAGGGCTCAGGCTCAGAGATAGCACCCACACTGCCTAGGGCCAGAGGCCAAACTTTAGCCCAGTTCAAGACAAACACAGACTGAAGATAAAAGAGGAGAGGAGGAAGCCGATCCAGATGTCAGAAAGAACAGAGATAGAGAATAAACAGCGGAAGGCTAGGAAATCAAGAGCCAGTGCTAGGGGCCTGATGGGAAGGTGGGGTCTGAGAAGTGAGGGGTGTGAAGAGAAAAGGGGGAGGAGAAAGATGGAGGCTGGAAGAGCACCAGGAGAATGGGAAAGAGTGAACAACAAGGAGAAAGGAAGAGAGGGAGGAAGGAAGGGAGGGAGAGGGAGGAAACAAAAAAGGAGAAAAACAGAGGCAAAGAGAAGGAAGGAAGGGATAAGTAAGGGCAAAGGAAGGGTCTTGGTTCCCTGCCCCAACAATCACCTCATAGTTTCACTGCTACTGTAATAGTATCAAATGACGGGACTTTCTTTTCTTTCTTTCTTTCTTCCTTCCTTCCTTCCTTCCTTCCTTCCTTCCTTCCTTCCTTCCTTCCTTCCTTCCTTCCTTCCTTCCTTCCTTCCTTCCTTCCTTTCTTTCTTTCTTTCTTTCTTTCTTTCTTTCTTTCTTTCTTTCTTTCTTTCTTTCTTTCTTTCTTCTTCTTTCTTTCTTTCTTTCTTTCATTTATTGCCAGCCCCAGGGCTTGAACTCAGGGACTGGGCCCTGTCCCTGAGACTCTTTGTGCTCAAGGCTAGTGCTCTACCATTTGAGCCACAGCACCACTTTTGGCTTTTTCTGAGTAATTTATTGGAGAAAAGAGTCTCACTGGCTGTCTTCCAACTGTGATCCTCAGATCTTACCCTTCTGAGTAGTTAGTAGCCACCGGCACCCTGAAAAATGATTGGACTTTTAAGAAATTATTAGGCCCTAGGGCTGCGCACCATCATGAATGGATTCATACTATTAGCAAAGAAGTGGATTATCTCCAGACCCAATTTGTTATAAAAAGGGATGAATTTAGCCATGTGCCGGCAGCTCACACCTGTAACCTAGCTATTCAAGAGGCTGAGATCTGGAGGATCATGATTCAGTGCCAGCCTATGTTTAAAAAACTGAACAACTGAACAACTCATGGGGGTGGGGGAAGGGAAAGGGGGAGGGAGGAAGGGGGAATGAGGAACAAAGTAACAAACAGTACAAGAAATGTATCCAATGCCTAATGTATGAAACTGTAACCTCTCTGTAATTCAGTTTGATTAAAAAAAAAAGACAACAACAACAACAGGGGCTGGGAATATGGCCTAGTGGCAAGCGTGTTTGGCCTCGTATACATGAAGCCCTGGGTTCAATTCCCCAGCACCACATATATAGAAAACGGCCAGAAGTGGCGCTGTGGCTCAAGTGGCAGAGTGCTAGCCTTGAGCAAAAAGAAGCCAGGGACAGCACTCAGGCCCTGAGTCCAAACTCCAGGACTGGCAAAAAAAAAAAAAAAGTAAAAACAACAACAAAAAAACATGAGATTCCATCTCTAATTAAGGGCAAACGAGAGAGCTGTAGGTATGTCTCAAGTGGTAGAGTGCCAGCTAAGTAAACCAAGCAACATGAAGCCCTGAGTGTAAACACCAGTATCACACACACACACACACACACACACACACACACACGATGAATTTGGCTCTCATGTTTCTCTCTCTGTCTCTGACACATAATGACATAACCCAAAGACACTCCTGTGCTGCCAGTGCCATGCTCTGAGACCTCCCAGCCTCAGAGCTGTGAGTCAAATAAACCTCTATCTTTCATAAATTCCCCAGTCTGTAGAATTCGTTACAGCAACACAAACAGACTAAGACAGACTAAGACAGTGTCAAAGGAATACTCAGCCATAGACAAGCTATATACCTGGTTCTTTCCAAAAGGACAGAAAAAAACAACTTCAACCTGGGCAAGTGTGTCATTGGAACATCGTAAGTATTTGGCACTTTTAGAGCAGATGTAAAAAGAAATCAAGTTCAAGATCATTTTTATTTTATATGTTTAGACTTTCCTGTAAGCAAAACAAAAGAAACCAAAATCAAGGTCAGTGTGCATGTCTAGGCCAGAGGTTCTCAAGTGGGGGCAGAGGAGAACAATGTGTAGAACCAGTGTGATAATTGTGAAGGGGGTTAGCTACCAGTGTCCAGCAGACAGAGGTTGAGACAGTGTTGAACAGTACAGGATACACAGGTCAAACACCATAACAAAGAATTATCTCTTCACAGAAGTATCTGGAGCTACAGAAAACATAAGCCTACATGTCATTTCCACAATTGAGCTGATAAGACTGAAACTTTTGGTATTAGATTGATGAACATATGGCACAGTTGTGCAGTGATTCAGGGGTAATTTGCCAGAATTGCTATCTTTTTGTGTGTGTGCCATATACTCCTTTGGCACTATGGTAAGCTCATTTTTCAGTCCATTTTCTCTTGCTATAACAGAATACCTGAGACTGGATGATTTATAAAGAGAAAGGGCTTATTTTGGTTCATGTTTCCAGAAAGTGGGAAGTCCAAAGGCAGAAAGGTGGCATCTGGTGACGTTTCACATCCTAGAGGCTGAAAGGGCAAATGACCCTGTGCATAAGAAACAAAACACATAGGGGAATGCTCTATCACAAGTCCTTCTCATAAGAAAGGCATTATCCTTCTCAACACCCAATCTCCTCTTAAAGGGCCCACCTCCTAACACTGCCACAATGGTAATAAATTCAACACTAGTTTCGGAAGGACTAAGACATATTCAATCCATAGCACCCATGGGTTGCTTTTCAGCAGTAGGTTTGTAAATGCACAAACAAAATTACAAAGAAAACCAATTATATGGAAATGTAGTTATTAAAATGAAAAACCACACTTGTGATAGTATAATATATGTTTCTTTATTAACACAGTAATTAATAAGATAGAGTGGCAGGTCTAATAACTGCTGTAATTCCAAAGACGCGAAAAGTGAAAATGATATTTTGAAATCTGCGTAACATGGGTAATATGATACGCAACATCTGTGATTTCTATTGGAGACAAGATCTCAGGTTCTGCTAATACCACCATGGTTTGTTGCCTGAGTTCATAATTGCACAAAGTGCTAAATCTCATTAGAAATTTAGCTGAAATAAAGAGATGATACTTTTACCAACCACATTTACAGACTGAAAGAAGTGGAGGCATGACTGAAGTGGTAGAGTGCCAACCTTGAGCAAAAAAGCCAAGTGAGAACACAAAGTCCTGAGCTCAAGCTCCAGGACTGACAGGTATGCACAGACACATGCACGCATGTGCACACATACAAATGTTCCCAAGCATGATGGCTCACAGTTTAAAGCCTGGCCAAGCAGAAAAGTCCTTGAAACTCTATCTTCAATTAACCAGTAAAAATGTTGATGAGAAGGCAGCCTTGATTGTGAAAAGACAAGAGAATGCACAAGGCTCTGAGTTTAAGCCTCAGTAAAACACACACACACACACACACACACACACACACACACACACACACACACACACACACATACACACACCATAGGGATCAACATGTTTGGTACCTCTGATAGACTGGCTTTATCACATCCAAGGGCTTCATGTCCTCCAAGAGACCCCCTTCCTACCACTGGTAGACAGTGAGCAAAGACAGAAAGGGGATAGAGTCACCATGAAAGTTTCAGGAGCCAGGCTTAGAAGGAACAATGTCATAGCACTTCTGCCCTCATTCCACTAACCAGAATATTCCAGGGGACAGACACGGGTAAACAGAGTTGGCCTCTGTCACACCTAGCTATCTCAGAGATCAAACAAACAGACATAAAAGCATCCCATCACTCCGGAAGAAGGAGCTGATTATGAAAGCAGGATTATCATGAGCCCTGGGAACTAGATTATGAGACCCTTCTTCCTTTAGCAGACAGCTGGAGAGACAAATGCCAGCATGGAGAGAAGAGTTAGAGGGCATTTCCAAGGCGTGAGGTTCCTGCCTGAACACTAAGCCCACTCCGGTCCTATTTCCCACCATTTCCTACCAGACCTCCCCTGTGCATCCTTCCCCACCACCACACACACATACCCAGAAAAAACAACAACAACAGAAAAGTTCTGGGTATGTAAGCCTGGGGTGGCCCATGTGCCTTGGTCATTCAAACAGAGGTCTGGCAGACCCCCAGGAAGGAGGTAATGAGATCAAAAATAACCTCTCCTCTAAGGAAAAAATAAAAATAAAAATAGATTCCAACCCACATGAAAATTTGGGTGGAAAGAAAGGAAAGGAAAACAAAATGAATCATCTTTATGTGTTTTGCTGAGCGAAAGCCTGTTGCCATGACTACGGGGCCCTGCATGCAGGCCTGGTCTTTTCTAGTAAGTTCAAGGCCCACCAAAGAGCCAATGGGGGTGATCTCATCCCCAATATGTTATAGCCATAGGATCTAGAATCTCCCCACACCATCAGTGCCACCAAGAAAGTCATATTAATTAATGACTGTCACAGTTAATTTACTGTTTCCTTCCATTTTGATCTGTCTATCTCTGTAATTGAGCAAACAGGAGAACTGGTGTGAGTCTCCTGGGAGTCCGGGAAATCTTGCCTGGTTTTGCAATCTAGACAGTCAGCGGAGGTTATGTGAACTTGTGGAGAGATCGGGTCTTAAATCACAGAGAAGGAAAGCCAGCTTTCCCACAGGTATCAGCCAGCCGCTGCTTGCCTTCCTGGTGGGCTTGTTGCCTACATGAAAACCACAAGGAAGGCAAGAAAAGATAAGGGAATCAGCAAGACCCAGGCATGGCCTCCATCCCTGTAGCCTGATCTTTCTGGCAGATGATTTGCATAGGAGACAGTCCCCTAGATTAAGAAAGCCTGAGTTCATGGAGTTCCTTTCCCCAAACTGGAATTTGAGGCCTTATCCTGCACTGCAAAAGGCAGCTGAAGGCTTTGGTGAAGATTCTTGTCTCACATGCACTTCACTAACCCAGCTTGTTTTGCCTTTAGGAAAATCCAATATATTGAAAATTCAAACTTACAAAATAAATACAATGGAGGGGAGGAGGAAAAGACTCAAATTTTAATGAATTCTTCACTTTATTGGTCTGGTAATGTTCCCCCTAGGATACAAAGAGACAGGTCAAGCCAGTGCAATGTGTGATCTGCTACTAAACCTTATTCCACAGCAGGAAATGTTATTGGGACAATTGACAAAATTAAAATATGAATGGTAAATCAAAACAAAATAGGATCTGGGTGCTAGTGGCTCATGCCTATAATCCTAGCCACTCAAGAGACTGAGATCTGAGGGTCACAGTTTGAAGTCAGCCCAGGCAGGAAGGTCTGTGAGACTCTTATCTCCAATTAATCACAGAAAAAGCTGAACGTAGTGCTATGGCTCAAGTGGGAGAGTGCTAGCCTTGAGCAAAAGAAGCTCAGACACAATGCCTAGGCTCAGTGTTCAAACCCTAACACTGTCCCAAAAAGAGTCACATGATAAATTAACTGATAATAAGTTTATAACTGTGGTTATAGAAGATAATATCTTAGGAGATATGAAATATTTAGAAAAAACTATCGTAATGTATGAAACTGCTATGGTTTGAATGTGTGCCCTCCCCTGGAAAAAATACATTGAAATTCTACCATTTAATGTTATGGAACTAGCAGGGGGAGCTTTTGGGAGGTGATGAAGCCATGAGATGAGGAATTCATGGATGAAATTAGTGCTCCCAATAAGGAGACCCCAAAGAGGTAGCTTGTCCTCTTCTGTCATGTGAGGACACAGCTGGAAAACACTGTGAACTGGAAAGACGCTTTCACCAGACACCAGTCTATCAGCTTCTTGGTGTTGTATGTCCCAGCATCCAGAACTGTAAACAATGCATTTCTGTTGTTTATAAGCCATCTAGTTTATGGAATTTTGTTATAGTAGCCCAAATGGACTAAGACAGGAAGTTATTCTCAAATAGTATTAAATATGCAATTATCCCTCAATATCTGGAGAGAGCTTGGTTCCATAATCCCCCACAGATGCCCAAATCTGTGAATATTCAATGCTTGGCTCCTTTATATAACATGGCATGATATTTACATATTATATATATATATACTTTATTTTTTTATTGTCAAACATATACAGAGCGGTTACAGTTTCATACTTTAGGCATTGGATAATATATATATATATACATATATATATACCTTAAATTATCTCTAAATTACTTTGCAATACCTAATACAATGTACATCTTACATAAATAATTGCTGTTTCATTTAGGGAATAATGAAAAGGGAAAAAAAGCAGTCTTTCAATGTTTAAGTCCATTACAACTATTTGAATTCGTTCCTTAGAGAGACCTTGTCTCAAAAAAAAAAAAGTGGCTCCATGTGACTTCCAATGCTAAGTCATAACAAAGGACACAGTTACTCTTTGGTGTCACTCACTCTGGGAGTCAACTCATCATTTTGTGAGGGAGTTCTGACTTCATGAAGAGTCCACAATTAGCTAAAGATTCCACTAATAACCAGCCTCAACTGTCAGATACCATGAGAGTACAAGCTTTCAGTTGATTCCAACCCTCAGCTCTTCAGTCTTCTAGCTAAAATTCTAGACATCCTGAAGCAGGGACAGCCATTTCTGTTGGGCTGTGTCCGAAGTCCTGGCACACAGAATCTGTGAGCATTATCAATAAATGGTTTCAGACCACTAAGATTGAAGGTAATTTGTCTTACAGCCCTAGTACCTGGAACGTCCAGAATGCAGCCATGAATGTTCAAGCTTTGCTAGAAGAGCTCAACAGCTGCAGTGCATGCTGGGCCATGGAGTTGAAAACAACGAGGCAATGGCCTCTTGCCACCACCCTCCAGACCAGTGTAAGATCAACACCAGCTGGCTTCCCTCTGAGATCCTAGCATTTATCAACTGGCAGATAGTTCTCGATTAGGTTTGTTAGAATTATCTGTGACTTGGGCAACTTTTCAGAGCAAAGAGTGAAATAAAATGCAGAGCAGATTTAAAAGCACTGAGTGTGATGTTAAATAGGCGGTAAAATCCGTGTCGTTTCGATTGCCTTTCAGCTCTAGAGAGCTTCAATCATGACAATAATTAAAATAATGGCCTGATTTATTACTACTATTCCTCAGGATCATATTTATTTCATTATTTTAAAATGTTTGAGTCACCTAAGCAGTCTGACTAAGGTAAAAGATTCCTCCGAATGCAGGAAAGAGGAAAGGAAAGGAAAGGAAAGGAAAGGAAAGGAAAGGAAAGAAAGGAAAGGAAAGGAAAGGAAAGGAAAGGAAAGGAAAGGAAAGGAAAGGAAAGGAAAGGAAAGGAAAGGAAAGGAAAGGAAAGGAAAGGAAAGGAAAGGAAAGGAAAGGAAAGGAAAGGAAAGGAAAGGAAAGGAAAGGAAAGGAAAGGAAAGGAAAGGAAAGGAAAGGAAAGGAAAGGAAAGGAAAGGAAAGGAAAGGAAAGGAAAGGAAAGGAAAGGAAAGGAAAGGAAAGGGAGGAAATGAGGGAGGAAGGAAAAGAGGGAGGGAGGAAGAGAAGAAGAAAGAGAAAGAAAGAGAGAGAGACTATGAAGAAAGGGAGAGGGGTGGGAAGGCAGGAAGGCAGGAAGGCAGGAAGGCAGGAAGGAAAGACGAACAAACAATTATAAAAATTAGTAAGATACCAGAAAAATCTTTGTACTTGAAAAATAAGCTTGCTCCAGGCAATTTTGGAGGTGAGGTCAATTTCTGAAAAACATAAAGAGAACCAAACACTGAATTACTTAAGTGGTCAGACGGTGCATTCTAATGAACCAGTTGCAAGAGTCATTTGGCCCAATTTGCATTTGCTGAAATGCCTGGCAGTGCCTCCAAAGAAAAAGCAGTGTTGTTGGCCATGCCAGCATGGGACATGTTGGCTGAGGAATAGCGGGGCCCACAAGCAATCACCCACCCATGAGCAATCACCCTGCAGAGGGAGAACACACTCGCTTTGCCTTGCTTCCGTCCATTACTATGAGTCACTGGGTTGGAGCAGGGCAGAGGAGTGTAGCAAATGGACTCCTCCCAGAGAACCACAAATCAATCAGGAAAGACAAGACAGAAAAGGACTGAAATAACTGGTTTCTGGAGTGGGAGGGAAGAGACAATGCAAGAGATTTTCCTGTGGAAGCCCCAGGACTTTGAATATCATTTCTTTAATTTTGACAAGTATATGAAGGAGAGAGAGAAAGAGAAAGAGAGAGAGAGAGAGAGAGAGAGAGAGAGAGAGAGAGAGAGAGAGAGAGAGAGAGACTGAACTCAGGTCCTGGGTACTGTCCCTTAGCTTTTTTCACTTAAGGCTGGCTCTTTACCACTTGAGCCATGCCTCCTTCTAGCTTCTTTTCAGTAGTTAATTGAAGAGTCTTAGGAACTTTTCTGCCTGGGCTCGCTTCAAACTGTGATTCTCAGATCTCAGCCTTCTGAGTAGCTAGGATCACAGGCATGAGCCAATAATGACCATTTTGAAGACCTTTGTAACCACCAGATTACACATGAGAAAATGAAAACCCTAGGTTGAATTTCCCAAGACCAAAATATTTAGAAAACAAGTCCTATAATCTTAGCTACTCCAGAGGCTGAAATCTGAAGATCAAGGTTTGAAGAAAGCCTGGGAAGGAAAATCTGTGAGACACTTATCTTCAGTTAAACACCAAAAAGCTGGAAGTGGAGCTGTGGCTCAAGTGATAGAGTACTAACCTTGAGCACAGAAGCTCAAGGACAGCACCCAGGCAGCCCCAGGACCAGCACACACAAAAAAAAAAAAAAGAGAAGAAAGAAAGAGAGAGAGGGAGGGAGGGAGGAAGGGAGGGAGGGAGGGAGGGAGGAAGGAAGGAAGGAAGGAAGGAAGGAAGGAAGGAAGGAAGGAAGGAAGGAAGGAAGGAAGGAAGGAAGGAAGGAAGGAAAAACAAAATTGAATCAGATATTGATAACTCCTGTTTTTTAATCATTCCTTACTGTGGTCCTAGGCAATATTCCTAACAAATTAATAAGCTTAATGTAGCTAGCGTTGCACATAATGCACAGCTGAGAGCAGCTAGGGCTAAGAGAAATAAGTGGCTCAAAGATATCAAATCCATGCATGCCCTGTGTTCCGCCAGACTCTTCCAAAGTTGTGGTTCAACACAACGAAATAGGAGGGCAGCAGGTGGGTGGGCCAGAAGCCTGGGCTGGGCAGGGTCCCTCATACTAATGGGTACAACCCTGAGACATATGTGGAAAGAAACAAGCCAAAGCCAAGTCTGCAGATGCTGGGCCCAGGGATTCGTTGCCTAATGAACTAGATCATGAAAGCTTATTTGCATGTTCAATAGTTCTTCAGGTGAGAAGAAAAGGGAGATGGGAAGGACCTCGTTTTTTCCTGCAGCTTTCAAATCGTGGGAAAATGGATGGGGAGAGAAATCCCATGGAGGCCCTCTGGGAGGTAAGCATAGCCCAGCAAGGCTAAGGGAATAAGGCAAACCCAGGAGTCAGGACCAGCATCTGGATAGACATCCTCCAAGAGCCATGACCAGCACAGCTGCATGAATGAAACAAGCCTCTCTGCTGACCATTCATAGTATAATTTAATTAGAAAGTAACTGTGTATGGCCTCCCATGATTCCCCTAGCAGGAGGATGCTTTGGAGGGTGGCGGGCCCCACAATGGCACAGAATAAAGTTCTCTACCAATGTGTATGATGAAGCACAATTGTTTCTTATATTTTTTGTGTATTTGCTCAATCTGTCATGGGCATATCTTGGGTAAAATACAACAGAAATGGAATGCTACAAGAAAAAAATGTTTTTTAAGCTCAAAGTTTTAACCAATGTTAAGTTATTTTGACATATTATTCTAGAAGTTTCTAAATGCTAATTCACAGTTTCTGGAATATATTGTCATTTACAGATAACAAATTGTTGCCAAAGCATTTCAAGTCTGCAGGCCACTCAGAGTTGTGGTGACACTATGGATTCTACAATGGCTGGACATGACCTGTCAGGTTCAGGCAGTTATGCAGCCTAGGCAAGAATGACATCAAGATGAGACATCTTAGAAAAGGAGACTTCTAGACCACAGGTTTGGTGAAACATGAATGTATGATAACCCTTTACTAAGTGTTACTTTTTACAAATGTTGATGCTTGATACATTTTTAAATTTATTGTTACTATAGAGGCAATGTTCAGAGGAGTTATATTTACATAAGTCAGGTAGAGTCTTTTTAGACAATGTCACCCCTTCCTTTGTTTTCTCCCAGCTTTCCTCTGCCATCCCCACTCACAAGTTGTATATTTCATTTTCAACATAGTGTCTAATGAGTACCACTGCTACATTTGTTCACCCTTTGTCCTTCCATTTCTATGTTGATACACTTTTATTCACGACAATCGGCCAAAGGTTGTTCTCAAGGGATAGGACCAGGACAATTAGGTTTTCCTTAAACATGGATGATTAGGAGAGTTCAAGTCCACAAGACTTTGTGAACCCAGGTCATCTTCCTACCTCATAGGCCAACTTCCTCAATTCTGGGGTGAGGACATTTGTTTGCATGGCAACACAAGGTAGATGTTCTCTACATGGGCTCCTCTTCCCTGTACATATTGACGGCCTTAACAACTCAGCCTCATTCAGACCTTCCTTCCTTGCTCTCTTTTCCATAAGGAATGGGAATCCCAGCCCCTCCTGCAGGACAGAGATGAACAGAATGTCCAAGTTGGAGAATCTCTTCTTGCAGTTAACAGGAGCCAACAGATCCACCTCCCTAACATTTCCTCCCACCCACTGATGAATTGAACTTTCTAGAATTAAGAGGGCACCTGGAGTCCTCATTCCCACACCCCACTATCTGCACTTATTTTCCTTATCTCACACCAAACAGAAGGGGCTGTGCAACCTTCCTTTCCCAGCTGAGCCATCCACAAGCCCGTACTGTAGTCTCAGACAGGAAGTCTCCTGTCTAACCCGCAGCTGCCAGCAACAGAAAAAAGCCTGTGATGACCACTTCCGACTTTGCCAGCAGATGTCACTGCAGCCTGACCTCAGGTTACCTGAAGGGAGCTCTGCTAATTAGGGTTTGGGAGCTCCAGGAGCACCATGAGCAAAAGAGGTTCCCAGAAGACACACTCATTTTGTTATCTGTCTTTTCTTCTCCGATGCCAGATAGACATTTCTTATACCTTTGTTTCACCATCTGTAAAATGGACATTTCCCCCACCCTACCCCCATTCTTCCCTTCCCCCACAGGGATGCAGTGGGAGTTTCAAATGTTTCTCTTGCTCCAGAACTAACTGGTTGCCCTCCTCGAAGGATGTTATTTCCTCCAACAAGATAAAATAGGAGCACCCCAATGATAACTCACTCTGCATTTGGCTTAACAGTTACCCAGAACCATCTCCACCTATTCCCGTTTCCATAGTAACAAGAAGGGTCCAAAAGAAAAAAAAAAACTCTAACAAAATAAGACACCTAAGAGGCATAAACAAAATATGTGATGGTGTGGGAGGCTGTAAGGTTTTATTGCCACCTGTTTGGGAAGACCTGCATAATTCAATCGTGCTCCTGGCATTTGTGAGAGAAGCAATCACCCCAAAGTTGTGGCAATAAAGCCTTTATAGCGCCCCCCCCCCATGCTGGCACACCCGCTTCCTAGGTACAAAGCCCCAGTTTGATAAACTTCCGCTTCTCACATTTGCATAATGGAAATGGACGAGATTTTAAACCCAGGCTGTTGGGAGGCATAACTCTGCAGTGCACCAGGGTAGATGACTGGGAGAGGCAGCAGACCCTGCCTCTCATTAGACCACAGCACTGATTGGACCACAGTGCTGGGGAGGAGCATTGGGGAAGATTCTTCCCATTTTCTCAGATGGAGGGTGGAGGAGCAAGGCAGCCGACCAGGTTCTACTTGAAGGTCGTCTTACTCCACAGTCCTCTTGATAAGTATGCTGTCAAAGAGACATCTAGTGTAACTTTGGGACAAAGAGGATGATTCCAACCTAAGAAGACACCTGATATTCCTCCCTACCAGGGGTCCGTCACCCCTCTATACACCCTTAGGTCCTATTTTCTGGTACCTTCTCCCTCTATCTGCCTTCCATTATCCACTGCTCCCATTACTTTTATGAAGTTTACAGGTTGGGAGCAAATATGGAGATGATCACTTCTCTCCTGTTTCTCACTTTCTGTTTCTCTCTCTGTGTCTCTGTGTCTATGTGTCTATGTATCTATGTCTGTGTCTGTCTGTCTGCCTGTCTCTCTCTCTCTCTCTCTCTCTTCTCTCTCTCTCTCTCTCTCTCTCTCTCTCTCTCTCTCTCTCTCTCTCTCTCTCTCTCTCTCTCTCTCTCTCTCTCTCTCTCTCTCTCTCTTACTACAACCCTGCCGGCACTCAGTGGTAAAAGTTTGAACGTGTCTGCAGAGCTTAATCAAATGCTAATTCTGTGTGGTGAAAGAATTTGCTGGAATCTGCAAGGGAGCTCCTGGCAGCAAGAAAATGCGTTGATTCACTCCCAAATCTGCTTTGCCCAAGCCGGGTGCGATTTAGACCGTAAAGCTGCATTAAATCACAAAGTGCTGTGTGGATCACACAGCCATCCTTTGTATCGTTAATGAAGGGAAAAACAGGGCTTTATTCTGAAGCTTTGTGTATAATCAGATGCCATGTTGTAAAGCTCTGGAAAACACACCAGAAATCATAATTGGGAGGAAATAAAAGGTTTAGTCCAAAACAGCATATGATTTAAGTAAGAAGGAAAAAGAAACTGCCCCCAAGATTTGTGCGTTTCAAGAATCAACTTTTAATTCATTCGCAGGGAGATTACAGAAGGGGAGGAGCGGCCTTTAAAATAGTATGAAAAGCTAGTTTAGATGTAAATGAGAGATAATGGGCTTTCACCAGGAAATAAGCCAGGGAGCCAAGTTTGTGCCCTGGGCGGGGGGGATGGGCATCTTGGTCTCTGGACTTTGCTAGTGAACAGAACTCGTGGTTTGAAGCCTGATTGAGAGAGAGGAGAGGTTGTGTGGCACTGTGTCTGGTAAACAGTGATCAGAAGAAGGAAGATCCTGGCTACCTATGGTGATCCTCATGGGTTCAATGGGTGGGCTGAGTAGAGCTGGGCGGGGTGGGGTGGGGAGCTGCTGCTGATTGACATCTCTTTGGTGTGAACATTCGGAGGTCACCTAGGGAAAGGGTTCAGGCTCTGATGCTGTCTTATAGCTGGAGTTAAGAAGCGCTGTATTGAGCCTTCCCCAGCCTTAATTCACTAATGATTTGCTTATTAGTTCGGATCAGGGAGCTAGTTTCTGGAGAGATGTGAATTGGCATTGATTTAATCCTCTTCCCAGCACGTGCTCCCCGCCCAAGGTGAGGCTGGGAGGAGGTGTGTTAAGGGGCAGGGGGAATGTTGCCAGCCCATTCAGGAGCAAGTTGCTGCTTCTCCTGCTTAGCTTTGTCTGCTTTTCTCACCATCTGCTCTCAGGCAGAGAGAAGCCCTAGATGAATTGAAGGCACTGGCCCTGAGATCTCAATGCCAGGGATAGAGACCTGTGCCCTCCTTGGGAAATACTGAGTGTGATCAAGATGTGAGCTGGGCGCTAGTGGCTCAAACCTGTAATCCTAGCTACTCAGGAGGCTGAGATCTGAGGATCATTGTTCAAAGTCAGCCTGGGCAGGAGAGTCTGTAAGACTCTTATCTCCAATGAAGCGTGAGAAAACCAGAAGTGGCGCTGTGGCTCAAAGTGGTAAAGTACTAGCTTTGAACAAAAAGAGCTCAGGGACAGTGCCCAGGCCCAGAGTTCAAGGCCCATGATGGATTAAAAAAAAAAAAAAAGATGGTGAGATGTCTCCTTGTAGCATCTCTGATTGGATGGAGCAGGGTCTCTGGGATCTAAGGGACAGAGGGCAAGTTCTGCCTACCACATAATGTCTGGTGAGTCAGATGAAGCTCCATGTATGATGTCACCAACCTCCCAGGTAGATATTTTCATTACGTATAGTTTACAAGAGAGAAAGCTGCCTGCTGCATCCTGAGTAGTCAGGTAACCTGCTTAGGGTCATACAAGCAATACACTGGGGCCCAACCTGCGTATCTCCATAATCTCTCGTCTTTACCACCACACTACGTGGCATAATGGAGCCACTCCAAAATGCACAGGACTTCTTGTCTAATTAGTCTTCTGTGATTGGCTAATCCAGGAATACTTCTGTCATGCTGAGGGTACAGCTCAGCCTTAGATTGCCTAGCATACAAGCAAGGCCCTGGGTTCCAGCTTCAGTACCCTCTCTCTCTCAAAGATCATTTTTCTCCATCCTTCAAACTAGATTAATTTTTTGTATATTTATGCTTCTGGGATGGAACCCCAGGGCCTCATACATGCTAAGCACACAGTCTACCACTGAGCTGCACCTGCAGTCCCTAATTATATCATTTAGTGATAGTCAAGAACATTTTGGTCTACAGTGTGCTACCCATGGTTCATCTTAGTGATTAGGGTACTTTCTTTTTTCTGTTTTTTTCTTTCTTGCTCTCTCTCTCTCTCTCTCTCTCTTCTCTCTCTCTCTCTCTGTGTGTGTGTGTGTGTGTGCGTGTGTGTGTGCATGTGTGTGTCAGTACCAGAGCTTGAACTCATGGCTTGGGTGCTGTGTCCTAGCTTTTTTTTTAATTTAAGGCTGGTATGTTAACACTTGAGCCACGGCTGCACTTGCAGCTTTTTGCTAGTTAATTGAAGATAAGAAATTCAGACTTTGCTATGCAAGCTGGCTTTGAACTGCAGTCCTCAGATCTCAGCCTCCTGAGTAGATAGGATTACAGGTGTGAGCCACTGATGCCCAAGTAGATTCTCTTTTCTGAGCATGACAAGAAGCATTGCCCAATGTTAATTTGTTAGAACTCAAGTTCCCTCATTAGAAATCTAGATCCACACCTTTGTGCAGGCAGCCCCTTACACTGTCCATCCTTCCCTTTTCCACCTATCCAAACACCCCCAATGCTTAATCTGTCTGCAAGCTGATAGTCGTCTTGTCCCCATTCTAATTGCCCTTGTAAATCGTTCTTTTTTCTATACCCAACATCCAGCAACCAGTACTTGCCATCTTTCCATAGGAATCTGTAATTGAGTTTATTTCTTCTCTCCTTTTCTACATTTCTCATTCTACAGGGACTTGAACATAGTAGGCCCTCATAAAATAACTGCCGGTTGACTAATGAATACAACATGGGATTTGATTTGTAGTTTCTTTGAATCTCTCTGCAGGTATCTTTAGAATCCCTGTAAGCCCTGTTACTCCTCAAAAGAGATCCATTACAGATTTCACTCTGTTCCAGAATACTATTAGGGATCAAATAGAAGGAGCATTTTCAGAAAATCCCTGAAGTTAGCTGGTTTTAGGTCAGTTCCAGAAAAGTCCAATCAGTCCTATTGTGTGCTCAGACACACTACTAAGCATTGATGATCTTGAACTAGATATGATATAATATAATATCTGCCTTTCCATCTAGAGGATTTGAACCTGAACCAGACAGACATCATATAGCTCTCCCCCACCCAATGGCAAACTGTGTAAGAACTGAGACCAAGCCAAGCATTGTTCAACAACTGGGGCCATGGAAGGCCTGCTTCAGAATATATGTTCAGGCTGGGCTCTGATGGTTTTTTGCCTGTAATTTTAGCTACTCAGGAAACTGAGGTCTGAGAATTGAGCTTCAAAGCCAGCCCCAACAGAAAACTCAAGACTTCATCTCCAATTATCCAGCAAAATGCTAGACTAAAGGTATGGTTCAAGTGGTACAAGTGCCAGTCAAGCAAACAAGACAGCTGAGCAAGTGAGAGGCCCTGAATTCAAGTCCTAATACTGGCAAAAGAAAATATACACTGAAGCTGAACATATAGGGAATGTTACCACATCACTTTGTTCAATCTTCACCCTACTTCAATGAGTTTAGCATAAACTCTAATTATGAATGAGTGACTTTATACATTTCTGGAGTCAAAATGATCAGATCCATGGCTCCAAGCTCATCTAGCACATCACTAACTCAGGACTCCCAAAATGTCCTCCTGAGCTACTAAAAGACAGAGCAGAAAGATATGAGCCAATCTCAACTAGGTGTAAGTTGTCATTGCCCTTCAACTGCCAGTTTATTGCCCAGTGGAAAAGGAACTGTTATGAATAAGCCCATCTAGCCCTTGGTTTTTAAATATCATTTGCCATTTAAAAAAAAAAAAACAGCCTCCTCAGAGAAACAGAGTAAATGACGCTAAAGAGACATGTTAACTAAATGCAATATTGATCCCAGATTGAATTCTGGATCAGGAAGCAAACATACTACAAAATCCAGGATGGGGACTATTGACAAAATGGAAGTATGAAATCTACATTACATAATATTTTTGTAATGGTACAAATTCCTTGGATGAGAAAATGGTCTGGTGGTTATACAAAAAAAAAAATCCTTATTCTTAGGAAATAAAGGCTGAAATATTTAGAGGCAAAAATCCCATATTGCCTAAAATAAATTTCTTTCAAATGAGTCAGGGAAAAAGATAGATAATTACACAGACAGAGAGGCAGGGGAGCAAATATGGTAAAGCAATAATTCACGAATTAAGAGGTAGGGCATATGATATGAGTAGTCATTGTGGTATTCTTTCTATTTTTTTCCTGAAGGGTTGAAATTTTCCAAAAGAAAAATTGAAAGGGGAGAGAAAGACACAGAAATAACCCTGACATTTTTGCCCACCATCCACTAGGAAGACTTGCAATGGAGGTCTGAGCAGAGGGCACAGACACAGATATTTTGGTCCCTGTAAATGGAAAGTAACTGAAACAGGAGGTGCAGTTAGCTGGGATCCAGTCTTCTAAGGTCTACTTGCTAGAAGCTTCTGTGGAAACTGACCACTTTTATAGGTGTTTTCAAACGTGTAACCAAATTAAGTACTACATACCATTAAATATAGAGCCCTATGTGTGAAAATCCATGAATGGTGACCCACCTAAATGTCAAAAGGCGAGGATGGAGCCAGAGAGCAAAGCTTGCCTGTGAATACAAATGGGAGCAGGCTTGAAAACTAAAGCCCAGCAGGTTCAGGTTCCAATACTCCAAATGCCAATCAAAAGATTCATTTATTCTTTTTAAATATATGGTGAGACGAGAGCAAGACATCTGCATGCGTTCATCCTGTAGATTTGGAACTCATGTGTATCTGCTTTAGCTTGGACTTAGTTCTGTAGGTTTGACTTTGCCTTGATTTGCTTTATTTTCTACAAATAAAATAGGACTGAGCCGGCACCTCCCACCTGTAATCCTAGCTGTTCAGGTGGCTGAGATCTGAGGATCACAGTTCAAAGCCAGCCCAGGCAGGAAAGTCCATGAAATTCTTATCTCCAACTAACCACCAAAAAAATGGAAGTGGTACTGTGGCCCAAAGTGGTAGAGCACTAGCCTTGAGCTGAAGAGTTTCAGGGACAGCACCCAGGCCCAGAGTTCAAGCCCCACAACACGAAAAAAAAAAAAAAAAGGAATGAAGAAAATACTGTTTGAATATTTGGTTGTTGGTGGTTTTAAGTAAGTTTATGTTTGTGGGTCTTTTTCAAAATTAAGTTTGTGAAAGGAAGCCAGGCACTGGTGGCTCATATCTGTAATCCTAGCTACCAGGAGACTGAGATCTGAGGATTGGGGTTCAAAACCAGCCCAGGGAGGAAAATCTGTGACACTCGTACCTCAATTAACTACCAAAAAAACAGAAATGGACCTGTAGCTCAAGTGGTAGAGCATTGGCCTTGAGCAAAAGCTCAGTGACAGCTCCCAAGTCTCTGAGTTCAAGTCTTAGGCCCTGCAAACACATTAAAAACAAACGTGAAAGGAAAAGAATCCTTCATTATGGTCCTTGAATTATGTGTGAAAGGTAGGTATGGAAAGTGGAGATCATCTCTGTAACTAAATAAAAGGGATATGAGAAGGTTCCATTCTAAGTCTAAAATCTTGCCTTAAGTGATACAATAGTGGATGACTGAGGTGAATTTGTGTATGATTGTGTGTATATGTGTGTTTGCCAGTGCTGGGTCTTGAACTCAAGGCCTCATGTTCTTGCTTGGCTTTTTTACTAAAGGCTAGTGCTATACCATTTGAGCCACAGCTCCACTTCTGGCTTTTTGGTGGTTAATTGGTGATAAGAGTCTCAGACAGACTTTCCTGCCTGGGCTGGCTTCAAACTGCTATCATCAGATCTCAGCCTCCTGAGTAGCTAGGTTTTACAGGCATGAACCACCTATACCTGGCTCTGAGATGAATTTTTATGCCGACACTTTGACATAAAGGGGCTAACTAGGAGACCTTTTTTATGATAAGAGCCGTGCTAAGAAAAGTTGGGGTGCATTGATTTGGAGACATCTCATTTCTGTTGATGCCTTCAGTAACTGGTGGCAGAATTTCCTCCTCAGACATTGTAATTAAGGGATGGTTTTTGACAGGGGAAGGCCACGAAGCAAGTGAACTTGTTCTCAGATCAGAGAATCCAATTCAGTGCACAGGAAAACCCTTACTGACACCACAATCACTGTGTCATACCACCTCGCTACCAATTCTGCCTCCAGGGAGTGCTACCACCCCCCACTCCCACTCCACTCCCCCCTCCCCCCCCCCCCACCCCGCAGGAGGATCACGCGTTTGAGACCAGCCTGGGCTACATCTTTTCTACAGCAGGGGCAGGGAGAATGTGTGACTGGGTGGGAGGAGGTGTGGCCAGCCAGATGTGACCTGGGGGGGGCGGGGAGTGACTGCCTCCAGGGGTGCCAGTTACTTAAGTAATGCAGGTACTATGTGGAGACTTGGAGGGGGGCATGAGCACTCCTGAGTGTGGACCTTACACCCACAAACGGCCACTGTGAGAGCCAGGTATGGGTGGAAGTCCTGCTCAGAGCTCAAGGGAGCAAAGCTGCTCCTTTCTGTCTGGGTGCCATTTTGTTTTATCTAAGGAGAAACTAAGAATGAGAGCAAGAACAGAGCTGAAGAGAACCATGCAAATGTGTATGTTCTTTTTCATAGTGCCTGGGGTTTTCTTTTTTGTATGTTTCTGTGCTTTTAAATCATTTTACATGTGCTAATTTTATGGTCTCTAATACATCGTTATCTCGAGTTCTTGGATATCTAATCCTGCTGTTCTTGCTCATTTTAGTTTTGAATTGTGAACTTCTCATAAGCATGACTTTCCATGGAGGAATTCTATGAGGCCTAATTGGTGGGACATCCTGTGAAGAATTTTTTTCTGTTGCTTGTTGTTGTTTCTGACAAGCTCTCCAGGGCTCCTTACCATTCTTATAACAATGTCTTCACTTAGGGTTTCCTGGACCCCACAAGTAATGCAAATTCAATTCCAAATAATCATAGGTCAAGAAATTCTCAAAAGACACTTTATTTTTCTACTTAGAACTTAGGATAAGACAGATAGATAAAGCTCTCGTGAATGAACAGGCTGATTTTTCCCCTAACACCCTCACATGAATGGCTCCAGTTTTAGAAAATATATCTCAGGACTGATTTGGGTCTTAAAAAGACGCAGGCATCACTTCCTGCCCCCTACATGGACATGAAATTGTCCCAGCCTTAGCACACTGAGCCGATGGCTCCCAGTGTTCATCTCTACCCTCAGGCAGTCCTGTCATCATTCACAAGCTCTCTGCCCTACTTTTCATTCACAGCCTCTGTCAATTTCCTGTGTGCTCATCTATTCAAATAAATATTTGTTTATTTCCAGATAACTGTGGAAAATGGGTTTTCAGGTTATCTTGATCACAGTATTGCCAGAACCAGAAGCCAAAATTTATTTATATAAGCAAATATGAAATCCACCAGTTGCAGAGATTCCTGGCTGTGATACTGATATTCTTTCCTTAAGTCTTTCTGGCAGATGAATACACTAGTTTACATTTTTACACATCTTTTAAAATATTGTAATCATAAGAGCTAGCCATTGGCCTCAGTTGTATTATATGGCATGTTAAAACTCCTGACTGAATGTTGGGCCTGCTGGGTGGTACTGCTCCTTCACAGTCAGGACTTTGCCGTAGTGCCTCTTCTGCTAGTCTTTCCCTAACAGCATTCTTGCCTTTATACTTTAGCAGCACTAGCAAGTCATTCATCAGATAGTATAGAGCATGAGTTTAAAAGTATGGGCTATGGGCTGGGGATATGGCCTAGTGGCGAGAGAGCTTGCCTCGTATACATGAGGCCCTGGGTTCGATTCCCCAGCACCACATATACAGAAAACGGCCAGAAGTGGCGCTGTGGCTCAAGTGGCAGAGTGCTAGCCTTGAACAAAAAGGAAGCCAGGGACAGTGCTCAGGCCCTGAGTCCAAGGCCCAGGACTGGCCAAAAAAAAAGTATGGGCTATGGAATCAGGAGGACATGTTTTGTTCCTTTCTAACCAGGTGTCTTTGGACAAGTGGCTCTAGCTGAGTATTAGTGTCTCAACTGTAAACTGGTCTAATGCTACCTACTTGGAATGTATATCATTCAGGGTTGTCTAGAGAGACAGGACCAAGAGGACAGAGAGAGAGAGAGAGAGAGAGAGAGAGAAATAGGGGATAACTAGATAGATAATAGATAGATAGATAGGGATTTATTACAGGAATTGGCTTACCTAATTATAGAGGCTGAGAAGTCCTGCCACCGGCCATCTGAAAGCTGGAGACCCAGGAAGGCTGGCAATGTCCAAGTCTGAAGGAAGTGGTATAATTCTGAGTCCAAGGCTGAAGGCCTAAGTATAGGACTGTCTTGTCATTACTGACCTTACGTGCTGGGAACTGAAGTCTGAATGGTACTCATTTACATTCAGGATTCCTATTAGAAGTGGTCCTTATTGGACTAGAAATATAGCTTAGTGCTAGAACACTTGCCTAAAATGCCCCAGCATGGCAAGGAAAACAAACAGGTGACATTTATTGTTCTCATGACATTACTGTATTGATGTGGTGCTATGTGTGTGTGCGCGCGCGCACGCGCATGCAAAAATACTACATTGAGATATACATTTGAATACATGTATCTGTCTCTGTGTGTGTATAGTTTCCACATAGCCAGCAGAAACATACTGTAGCCATGTAGAGAGAGGCCCTGAGTTTAAGCCCCAGTTACTCCTTCCAAACTATGAAGGAATACAAAAGATCACTGAGCTCCCATCCCACAAACCAAATTCTGCTAACTCCCAGGAACTTGGAAGAGAGTCCCAAGCCCCAAAAAGCAACCTCAACCCCTACCAACAACTTCATGTCAGCCTAGTGGGAATTTAGTGGGAATCTAGGCACACTGTGCCAGGACCACACATTGACATAACTATGAACATAGTCTTAAGTCACCACTGCACAACAGGAACACATTCTCAGAAATGTGTCTGTAGGTGATTTTTGTCATTGTGCAACCCTTACAGACTGTACTTACACAAACTGAGATGATTTTTGAGACAAATTCTCTCTATGTAGCCCAGGCTGGACTCAAACTTGAAGCTCTTCTGTCTCAGCCTGGACATATACCATCACACCTAGATCATTAAGTGATATAATATTATGGAATCATTGTCAGATATACTATCATGGACCAACATGTCATTATGCAGTGTGTGTCATAAACGTAAGGCATTTGAAACTCCTAAGTTGGTGTCAATTTGTGATGGAGCAATAGAAGCCCATAACTGGAGAAATCCATGAGCTGCTGGTGTGGCAAGCATTGTCCATGCTTGGTGCTTGGCACAAGCCCCTTCATCTCCCTTTGATGGCTTCCGTGTGTCCTTCCCCATCTGCTGTGTGCTTTTAATTCAAACAACTCACACCTGCAATCCCCTTTAGCCAGCTGGCCTGGGCCTTCCAGAGCTGCTTTACCCAGCTCGTGCAAAACTGAAGTTGCCTGGGAGTTTATGCTTCCCCAAGGAGACACTTAGTCAAAGACCAACTGGTACGAGAGTGTAAAGCCCAGCTTCCCTGCCTCGTATTGGGATACATTCAGAGATATAACTCACACGGCACACTACCCTTGCAAGATCAGGCTGAGGTAGATAGATGTGGCCCAAGAAGGCACACTTGGCCCTCTTCTTCCCTGCCCTGATTCCCGTGCTCTCCTTAGAGCCTTAATAAATCTTTTACACTTAAAACCTCTCAGGTTTTAACCTCTCAGGTTCTTCTGTGCAATCCCATGTTTTCACACATTTTGTGTTGCTGTAACAGAATACTGGAAGCTGGATAATTATAAAGAAAAGAAGTTCATTTAACTCACAATTTGGGAGACTGAAAGTCCCATATGTGGCCTCTGTTTGGCCTCTAGTGAAAATCCTCTGACTGTATCAAAACATAGCAGAAGAGCAGAAAGAGAAATATCCATGTGAATAAGAGGTTACACACATGGGGTAGCCTCAGTGTGCTCAGTGTATGTGTGTGTGTGTGTGTCCTGGGGCTTGAACTCAAGGTCTGGGCACTTTACCTGAGTTGTTCTTTTTTTCCTTCAAGGTTGGTGCTCTACCACGTGAGCCACAGCTCCACTTTTAGCTTTTTGGTGGTTAATTGAAGCTAAGTGCCTCAAGGACTTTCATTACCTGGATGGCTTTGAACCACAGTCCTCATCTCTCAGCATCCTAAGTAGCTAGGATTGCAGGCCTGAGACACCTGTACCTCAATGAAGTAGCCTCATTTTTATAATATCCCATTCTCATGGAAATTAGCCAGGACCCCACAAGAATCATATTAATGTCTTCCACGGATAATGCTCCTTAATGACCTAATTATATTCCCCTAAGCTCCACCTCTTCAAGGTGCCATTGTCTTCTAACATTGCCACACTGGGGATCAAGCTTGCCACCCATGAACCCTTGAAGGGAAAAATGCCACACCCAAATCATAGCACCTCCTCAAGGGCCCCACCTTCTAACCCTATCACCTTGAGGATTAGATTTCAATATATCAATTTGAGGCGAAGACACATTTACACACGACATTTGCATAACCACAAAATAGTCTAGCTTCATACCACACCTAGCCTTTCCTTTACCTCCTTCAACTTCAGACTGCAGTGCGTGCGCAAGGCAACCCCACTACTTCACTGAAGGTTGCTGAATTCCAGGTCAGATGTAAACTTATATTTGAGGCAAGCACTCTACCACTAGGCCATATTCCCAGCACCTATAAACTTATATTTGAAAGTTCCGTGACCTGAAAAGATCTCTCATCTATATAACACACATACAACACACAAAATACAAATGAAGAATTCATATATCACACCTAAAAAATGAGCAGAGACAACACTACACTATCCAATTCATACTGTGCAAATATGGAATGTATACAATGCATAAATCACACGGACACAAAGCAATACAATACAGACAACACACTTGGCACAGAAATGTGGCACACACAAATGATACATTGCACACAAAGAACACATACAAGCCACAACACACACAGACACATCAGTTTTCTCTAGCCCCTTGGCCACCTGGACAGGAGGTGATATCTGAAGCAGACCTGGCCCTAGCTGTGGCCTCCCTGGGCCGTCAGGACTGCTCTGAGCATCATGCTGAAGACAGGGTTATTCCAGTTCATTTCCACTAGGCCTTTTAACCGACTTTTTCCTTCCTTCTTCATGCTCTGTATTAATTAGCCCCGGGATTTAAATCTGACGCATTAGGCGAAAACAATCCTAACTGCCTTTGGAGAAACAAATTCCAAATTAGCTGTAGCAGAACGTGCATCTATTTGAAAGACAGGCAGCCGGAAGCCGGCACTTTAAAAAATAGAAATGAGCCCCCCACCCCCCACCAGGAGGGAAGGCCAAATCAGCAGAGTTGGTCATGGCTGCGTCCACAGCACAGCCAGGGAGAAGGTGAGGGTGGA
This sequence comes from Perognathus longimembris pacificus, assembly GCF_023159225.1. Lineage (NCBI taxonomy): Eukaryota > Metazoa > Chordata > Mammalia > Rodentia > Heteromyidae > Perognathus > Perognathus longimembris. The sequence goes on along the minus strand of NC_063188.1, from coordinate 86,749,219 downwards.
TGGGCCACAAAGGGTCAGGAAGGAAAAGAGAAGCTTGACACAGAGGTCACAGGTGAGAGGGAGTAGTAGCATTTTTTCTCTCCTTCCCCATTATACTCCCCAGTCTCCTGTCCTTGGATCAGCCCTGCCTGGAAGCCCAGTAAAACAGGTCAGACTGAGGCTGATCAATGCTCGGCCATTTAAAATCTCTCTTTGCAACATGCAGTCATCATCTTCCCATCATCTTCTGGATGATCATGTGCAGCCCAGGATCCCGGCACACAGCACCTCACCCCAATCTCTTAGCATCTTGAGAAATGCTGTCCTTCCCCCATGGTAAGAAACTTAAGGTTCCTTAATTGTAGGAATGGGGCTCCTTTGTGGTTAGAGACACCAGGCTTGCAAAATGATATATATATATATATATATATATATATATATATATATATATATATGCTTGCCTAACTGGTTGTCTCAGACAGAGTTTGGTCCAGGGAAGAAGAATTGGTCTGTTTGATCTGGAGGACAGGAGTAGACATCTAGAAAGACATCTAGTTGGAGGGACAGCCAACTACACAGATGTTTAGGGACAGTCAACACTCCTGTGATGGTTTCAAGGCAGCATGGTTAGCAATCAGGAAACAAAGATGGACTTTGAGGGAAGAGGGCCAGGACACACTGGGACCCACATCTATCCTTTATCACCTCTAACTTAAATACATAGGTGACGTGATGTCTAGTGGGGGGCCCTCGGTGACATGACTGCAAACATGTCAACCTTACAACTCCCAGAAACTCAGGGAGGTGACACTGGAGGAGCCTGTGGGTCTGGATGTCTCCCACAATAAAATGAGCCCCTGATTAATAACACACATGAGCTGGGCACAGAACTCATCAGACTTCTTCCCAACTGTCAGAGCAGAGACATGGCTGCACCCTTACCCCTACCTCCAATCACATGTCACTTTCACTTCCAGGTAACCCAATCGAGAAGCATAGAGAAGAGAACTCTGGGTAACTTAGTTTATTCCAATTAAGTGAACCCAACGCAAAGCTGCCAACTGGATAATCACTTTCTCATTCACTCAACACCCTCAATACACACATTTGCTCCAAATAGTAAATAAGATGGACTATCAGAGTATCAGTCGACTATTACTGTGTAACAATTTCAAAATCATAGCACTGCTTCCAAGTGAGTATCACTGTCACTCACAAAATGATGGCTCAACTGGTGGTGCTGAGCCCTATAAGTCTGTCCTCCTCCTCTTCCACCTCTTCCTTCTCCTCCTTCGACTCCTTCTCCTCCTTAAACCAGTAGAAGCTGGGCATCTTCTTTACATAGTGAGATCAGAACTATCAGAAACTCACAATGACTCCCAAGATCTAAGCTTAGAAGCAGACAGTTCCCTTTCTACCCCATTCTGTGGGCCAAGCAAATCACCTGGCCAAATCCAAAGTCAAAGAAGTACACATGCCCACGCCACTAGTGATGAACATGGAGCAAGGAGACAAATGTAGGGAGGGGTGAAGAATTGGAGCCAGTGACTCAATCCCCACAAGGGGAAAATTGTTCCCATCTAGATTTCTTTCTTCCCTACCAATCCATTATCATGCTTTGGAGAGCTCATGCTTCTACTCCCTTCCATTCTTCAACTTCACTATGTAGTTGATGAATCCTGCACTACACCTGTTTTTCTACTTTTCTTCTAAATCATATCTGGTGATCACAGGGTGAAGAATCTTTAGAGAGAGAGAGAGAAAGAGAGAGAGAGAGTCAGTCCTAGGGCTTGAACTCAGGGCCTGGCAGCTGTCTCTGAACTCCTTTTGCTCAAAGTTAGCACTTTACCACTTGAATCATAGTACTACTTCTGGCTTTGGAGGGGGGCAGTTTGTTGGAGATAAGTGTCTCATGGACCTTCTTGCCTTGGCTGGCGTCAAACCTCGACCCTCAGATCTCAGCCTCCTGCATAGCTAGAATTACAACTGTAAGCCATTGGTGCCTGGTTTCTTTAATGTTTTGTGAGGCAAAAATTCTGTGATGCTACCCAAAATTCTGCAGTAGATACAACCAAACAGAAAATGAAAGGCAAGTCAGGCACCTGTGGTTCACACCTATAATCCTAGCTACTCAGGAGGCTAAGATCTAAGGATCTCGGGAAGCTAGCCCCCAAAGGAAGATCTGTGAGACTCTTATCTCCCATAAACTACTCAGAAATGGCTGGGTGTAGCACTATGGCTCAAATGGTGCAGCACTAGCATTGAGCACAAAGAGGCCCAGGGACAGTGCCCAGGCCCTGAGTTCAAGCCCCAGGACCAGCAAAAAAAAAAGCCATTAGTTTTGAAGTTAAGTTAGATAGAGTCAAAATCATCAATATCTAAAAACCATTGAGCTGGTCTAGAAGTGCAATCTATAAACACTGTAATGTCTCCATGTGCCACCTCAGCTCAGCTAATTCGCGTCTTCCTTCCAGCCCAGTATTTCCCTCTTAGAAACTTTCTCCACTGAAAGTCAGTTTGTAGCATTTGTTTCTGAGCACTAGAATTGCTGAGTAATGTTTTATCTTTTTGGATGCTTTTGAGGAAAGACTGAGTTCGACTACAGAAGGCGACACAGTGTTAGGCACACAAGATCCCATCATCGTTGGTCACTGTCAGCCATGGTTGCTATCTTCATTACAAAGGCAAGATGCCAACTATGGTCACAGTGCTCAGTACAAATGTATGGGGCTGGGCACAGATACTTCTGTGTAACAAATGATCCCAAACTATAGTGACAAATAAACACCATTATATTCAACTCATAGATTCCATGGGTCAAAAATTCAGACAAAACCCAGCAGAGGTAGCTTGTCTCTGTTCCATAGCATCACTTCTAACGTGAAGAGTGACTTGAATGACTGTGGACTCACAGGACATCCGTGGGTGTGTGTGGAGGGGGGATGTTTTCTCTCAGGCAGAAGCCTGACAGCCTTTTGTGGCTAATCTCTGAAGTCACATTGTGTCCCTTCTGCCATCCCCTATGGACTGAAGCAGCCACAGTCCTGTGAACTCCAAGGGAAGGGACATATAGCCCATCTCTCAATGGGAGAGACCTGAAAGGATTTTCTGCCATGTTTGTAAGCCACCACTCAGCTATTTCAGGTACATTGATGGTTGAATGGACTTTGTGGGTTAAGTGGGAACCTCAAGACTTTTCTTAGCAGTGTTTCTATGGGAACTATATGTTTGGGTCTAGATAACAGACTTGCCAGTTATCTTTGGAACATAATTTTTTCATAAGGTGTGACTTCCTGGTTTTCATTGTACCTCCAAAGCATCAAACTCTGTGACCATGGCTACCAGCATTATTAATTAATTAGTAATGTACATGGAGTACTTCCTGTGCACAGGGCTTTCTGCTACTCAATTGACATGGGTTCTGTCATATTATCCTGCCACCCCTATAGATGTTATTTCTACTTTACAGACAGGGAGGGAAGTAAGACTAGGAGAAGGGAAATGACTAGCCAATAGTCAGTACTGTCAGTACTGTGACACAGAGTTTTGACACCAGATCTGTATGAGTCCCAAGCCCACACTAAACTAACCACAGTGCAATGGCTCCATAAATACCATCCGAGGACAAGAAAGCCTCTGCAAATTAGTAAAGGCTAGAGGGATCTCTCCTGGGGCATGGGCCTAAGAGGAACCACCATAGACAAGAGCCATCAGCCCCCCCCCATGGGTGACCTGTTCTTGAACCGGCTGATCAAGAGACATCAAACAGATTGGCCATTCTGTTGGCTAGATCTAGGTCACACAGTCCTGTCACATGGCCACAGCTAATCTGTGTCCTCTAGTCATCCTTGCCTTGCCCCCTGACTTCCCAACCTTTCCTGTCCCCACCCACCCCCATTCTTCGCAGGCCAGAGCAAACCCAGCTACACTCAGCTTTTTTGTCCCCGGGCATGGATGGGAAATGAACGGACCTTTTTGTCCCTAGCTGTACAATGCCGTTTGTGTGGGGGCTGCTCTGGGATGGTGCAGGGGTGAAGGGGAGAATGAGCCAAACACAACCCTCATTCTCCAGTAGCTGACTAACAGACACCCTGGCACATACAGTGGGAAGCCATGGTCAAGCTGAGACAGCTCTGCACTCTGGACTGCTCAAGAGGAAAAGAGGTCACTGCTCTGGTGGGCTATCCCCAGAAGTTTCATAGGCAAGTGACTGTGTCACCCCTTCCCCCTAATCTGTGTCCTTAGTATCCCTCCTTCATCCCCATCACCCAGTTTGGGATGAGAAAACTCCCTTGTTTAGAGCCTTTGCAATGATGATGAAAGAGAGTGTTTTTTTGGTTGTTGTTTTTTTTCCTCTTTGCCTTTTTAAGAATTCATCTCTGCATTCCAGGGGGGGACATTTATCACCCTGTGCCCAGGCTGCAGACGTCTCCCTCCTTCAGATCCTCCTGCTGAGAAAGGCGGCCTTGTCAGACACATGAAACCAACCCCTCTGGACATCTGGACAAGGCGCAACCCTTTGGCTGAGCACGAGGCCATCCTGAATGCCACAGACAGTCAAAGGACAGCCCTTGTTCCCAGCCCAAAGGGCCCAACTAAATGGATGCAGCTGGGCACAGCAGGGGCAGTGGGGGGGGGGGGGGGCGGGTGTGAGAGGAGAGCCAAGCCCTCTTGGCTGACCGCCCCAGGCACCTCTGCAGGACAGTCTGAAAGACAAGTTTGCTTATAGAAGAAGCTTCTGGAGCTGCCTTAGTAACACCCTTTAGTAATAATGAAGAAGGCTCAATTGGTAAATGGTAGAGAGTAACTGTTCCTTTTGATTTGCTTTTGCCTGTGAATCATCCCTGTCTTCTAATGAAAGAATCTCTCTTTCTATGGACAACCAATTCCATTAAAGGATCGGAGCCTTCCACCACCATCACACACATCTACAAGGCTCTATGGTCCAATCCTGGCTAACCAATCAGTGTGCTGCAATACCCAGGCGCAGCCATTGGGTATTTGATACTAGCTTGGCCAATCAGAACCCTCCTTAGGACTTTTCTCCTAGAGATAAGAGTTCTGTTTCTATCGAGGTAAGGTAAGACGAGGCCTGCAGGTGCCACTAGCCAGCCTGCTCTCTCTGTGGCTTGAGGCTAAGAATGGAATCACTACAAGTCACCTACACCTGAAGCCATTTGCTGGACATTTGAGATCTCTACAGCCATTCCACTTTGATTACAGCTGATTTGAGTAGACTTTCTGCTATTTGCATGCCGAAGACACTGACTTGTAGTTAATTTCTTTAGCTTGGCTTTCAAATTCTCAGTGAAATAGCCACAGTATAGCCACCCCAAATACTGTGGGAAGCTAAGCCAGCTTTGTCCCAGCTCCAGAGAGCCAACCTCAGCCTACTCTTGCTGACCCTGTGTCCCTGAGAGGACTTGTAGCTCCAAGATCTCCAACCAACGGTGGCCCAAAGATGTCCTGAGAGTAACCCACTACCTTCACACTTTGGCCTGTGGCCTGGGGATATTTGTGAAGGTGGCAATGCACAGTGATATCCTTGGATTGCCAGGGGCCTTCAGCAGCACCTTGGAGACAGCTCCCTTGAGGGACAGGTTACTAGTACTCTTGCAAGGAGAGCTGCTGCTCACTTTTGGATGTTGGCTCAGCTTCTCTGGTGTTTATCTCTGGGTCTTCCTTGACAACTGGTCCAGTATGCACACACCAGAGAGAGACAGAGAGAGAGAGAGAGAGAGAGAGAGAGAGAGAGAGAGGAGAGAGAGAGAGAGAGATCGAGAGAGACCGAGAGAGACCGAGAGACAGAGACTGAGACAGAGGCAGAGAGACAGAGGCAGAGATAGAGACAGACAGAGAGACAGAGACAGAGACAGAGACATAGAGGCAGAGGCAGAGGCAGAAAGAAGATATACATTTCACTCTCCAGCTTCCCCAAATCCCTTTTACACTCTCATGCTCCTCCTCTACAACCACACCCAACAAGAAACTTACCAACAGCTTACTTCCTGCCAGAGTCTGGCTTGACCTGGTACTTCTTACTAAGTAATGTCACCCCCATTTTATAGAAGAGAACACTGAGGTTCAGGAAGATTAATTACATTTGAGATTTCAAACCAGATCTAAGAAAACACCAGAACCTCTTGCTATCCCCCGTACTCTGCTGCCTCCAATATCACACCACCTTCAGTGCAGAATCCTTCTGCTTTGTTGTTCTGTTCTATTTTGTTTTGTTTTGTAACAGACATTCCTTATGATGCTCCAGACTGGCCTGAAAATCACAGTCCTCCTGCCTTGTATTTGTAAGTGCTGGGATTACAAATATGCCCTATCATACCAGTTTATTTTGAACCATTCTGAAAGAACTTTTCATTTCCTGCCTGGATTATAAGCCCTCAAGTGCAGAAACTTAATTCTTTCTCTATCCTTTACCCTCAACTTTGTCTGGTCCTGGCATTATTTGGGGGCTCAGTCAATACTGACTAACGTGAATATCATTAAGACACAGAACTACACCAGGATGGCCACAAATCATTTGACAATAGCTAGTTTTGTGATGAAGAAGTTATCATCCTTCCTCTACAAAGAGAACAATAATAATATCTATTTCATAACTTTGTTGTCAGATTTGTATGCAAAAACAACGTAGAGTGCACAACACAGGGCTGCTACATAGTAAGTGCTCAATAAATGCTAAATCGCATAATTGTTGCTTTTATTCCCATCCAATGGTTCATGTTTGAAGCAGAGTTTTTAATTCCCTTTACTCAGCTCTGTCAATTGCTTTGCTCAGCGTGGGAAACAACCAAGAAGACAGTTCTCCATAACCCAGTGACTTTCCCAGGCTGTCATGGCAGGATTGGAGTGGCTTTTAAGGTCTGTCATAAGCACATACTCTACTAAGACTCTCAGAGGACAGAGGGAGGGCTGCCGAGCAAGCCATTTTGTGTCTTATTTAGGAGCAGTCTTGCACATCAGTGTAAGGGTCGCTGTAATGCCAGCCACGTGACTGAACCTCTGCCCAGAGAAAGTCTGTACCCAGCAGCCGCTATTGAACCAGTTCTTGCTTCCTGCAGGTCACCAAGCACAGAGACTCCACGTGCTTGAATGCCAAAATCATTTAATGATTTAAAAAGATCGAGATCAATGGCTTCAGCAATTTCTGGGAAGCGGTAACTCAGCGAGCTGTGGAAGGTTCTCAATTTGCTGTCTCCAGCCTGGCCCAGTGGCAGGATTTATGCTGAATGAGCTCCACGAAGCAAATATATCCTGGGATGGGTCCCATCCAATCACCCCGCCCAGAAAGTTCTGGCACACTGACATTCACCCTCACAGCTGCCAAGTCCCCCTTGCTCTAAGGGGCACTCTCTCATTTCACATTAATTAGAAGGCCATTTTCGAAGCATTTCCATCCCATAATGAAGGGCTTTCTGCAGTGGCTCAGTGAAATATTAAAACATCTGACTTGGAATCTTTTTTTAAAAAAAAATCATCTTGTCTGCTCAGTCCGTATATTGTACAATCCTTCACGATTCATGGGTGGAAATCAGGTCAGAACGAAAGGCAGCTTGTCCCAGTTTGGATAGAGGAAGTAGTCACATCTTCCCCATGACCACTGAGCTGCCCTCCTCTATATCTGCAAAGAAACCAAAATGGGCGAGTCTATAAAGGACAGAGCAATCCTGGGGTGGCTATTTGTTCTGATGGCTCTGGAGTGAATCACATAGCCCAACGTACACTATCTTGGGTAACTGCTAAGCCTGGTCATGTGACTTGTATTATTCAATGGAACCTTAGCAAGAGTCATGTAGTCAGAGGCTGGATAAGCACATGCAGATGGGTCTCTTGTGATCCCTCACTCTTGGGATCCAGCCCCCATGAAAAGTAGCTTGAAGTACCTATGTAGAGAGACCATGTGGAAAGACCAAACCTTCCAGCCATCCTCAGCAAAGAGTCGGATTTGCATGAGGCTATATCCAAGCTTCTAGTCCTATCCCTTACTGACTTCAACTACCTAAAATACCGAAGCAAGAGCTGGCCACAGTGGCTCATGCTTGTAATCCTAGCTACTCAGGAGGCTGATATCTAAGGATCACAGTTCGAAGCCATCCCAGGAAGAAAAGTCCCACTGAGACTCATCTCCAATTTGCCACTCCAAAACCTGTAGTGGGATTGTGGCTCAAAGTAGTAGAACACTAGCCTTGAGCAAAAGTTCTTAGGAACAGTGCCTAGGTCCAGAGTTCAAGCTCCATGACCAACAAAAGAAGAAGAAAGAAAAGGAAGAAAAGGAGGAGGAGGAGGAGGAGGAGGAGGAGGAGGAGGAGGAGGAGGAGGAGGAGGAGGAGGAGGAGGAGACAAAGAAGAAGGAGAAGAAGAAGAAGAAGAAGAAGAAGAAGAAGAAGAAGAAGAAGAAGAAGAAGAAGAAGAAGAAGAAGAATCCTAAGCAAGTCTAGTATATCCCCCCCCAACAGAGCCCTAATCAATTTATAGATTCATTTTTGCTTGAAGCCAACAAGTTCTGGGGCAGTTTATTATGCAGTAATGAAGACTCAAAGTTTCCCTAAGGTCAACACCACATTCTTGATGTCCCTCGTGCAAGTTTCCCAGATCCACTAAGTCCCCACTGACTGTAACCCTTCTACCTCCATTCAGCTAAACCTGGGCAAACATAAAGTACAGCACTTCCGTGCCTCAGGCAGCAAGTGCCCCACTTAATCCTTGGATTAAAAGAATTTAAGAGCTGGGTGCTGGTGGGTCACACCTATAATTCTAGCTACTCAGGAGGCTGAGAAATGAGGTGGGAAAGTCATTGAGATTCTTAGCTCCCATTAATCTCTGAAATGCCAGAAGTAGAGCTGTGGCTTAATGGTGGAGCGCTAGCCTTGAATTGAAAAGGTTAAGAGTCAGAATCCAGGCCCTGAGTTCAAACCCCAGTACGCCAGTACTGGCATACACACACACACACACACACACACACACACACACACACACGCACACGCACACGCACACATTTGTCAACCTGAGTTGAAACTCCAGTATCACCAAGAAAAAAAAAAAAGGAAAAGGAAAGAATTCAAAATAAAATTTCTTTTGTTCGATCTTGTGTGACAAAGTGTGTGTGTTTGTGTAAAGCATGGTAAGGATGCTATGAGATGAAGTTCAAACACTAAAGACTAAATTGTGTGTGTGTGTGTGTGTGTGTGTGTGTAGATACTCACACATATAGGTAGTGATTACATATATAATTTCCTGGTTCATTCTGTATCACAAACTATGCTAACTATTTAAAGGCTGTTTTGCTATTTGGAAGTCCTTGCTATAATGAATTAATAAGAATGCTGTGCAATCAACATATTAATTGTATGTAAATGGTGTTTTTAAAATGCTTTAAAACAATCTATTCCCCTGAGCATTTTAGGCAAGTGCTCTACCACAGCACTACATCCCTAGCTCTTTCCCCTGAGCATTTTAAATAGGCCCCCTGGAAAGTTGTTTATATAGTCATTTGCTTAGCAAACTTCAAGCCACAAATGAACTGGAGGAGACTCTTGCCTGCTTCTTCCTTTCAGGACCCCAGAGCAACTGTCCTGAGGGTGGCAGCCTGGTACCTGCCCTAATGGGTCTGAAATCTGATCAATTGTTCTTTGTCTCCAATTTGCCTTCTGTCAACTAATGGCTATCGTGTATAGGGCCTGGATAAGGTTAAAACATCAGTAACTATCAGAGAGCAAAGAGAATCAATTAAGCTTCTAACTACTGTTCACTCAGCCCCACCATGCCCCCACCCTGGTGAAGGAAAAGGTTGCTCAAGCCAGACATCCCATTCGTTCCCAAGACAACCATCAACATTTAAATGCCACAAGTCACTGTACCTTCCCATCAAGCTACAGCAATAAATCAGGAATCCTGCAGGACCAAAACAAGAGATGCAATAAGAAAATGAATGAATTTAAGACATTGAAAAAAAGAAACACATTTTTGTTTTATGTTCATTTAGGCTCCAAACATTTTTTTTTAATTTATGACTTACAAATCAACCCAACTTCCCTTTAATAACTAAGGTTTTCAATGCCAGGTGTGGTGGTATCTAGCATACAGGAAACTGAGGGAGCCCTGTGCATTTTAGGCCAACCTGGATGACTCAGGGAAAGAAAAGGGGTGGAGGGAAGGCAGGAAGGCAGGAAGGCAGGAAGGCAGGGCAGGAAGGCAGGCAGGAAGGAAGGAAGGCAGGAAGGAAGGAAGGAAGGAAGGAAGGAAGGAAGGAAGGAAGGAAGGAAGGAAGGAAGGAAGGAAGGAAGAAGAGAGGGCGGGAGGGAAGGAAGGACTGAAGGCAGTTTGCTGTAGTTAGAGAATTTTCCCACAGGCTCTCACAGAAGTATACTGCTACCTAACTCTTGAGTGACCTGGCATCTTGCCTACTGCGAGATTTTTTTGTGTGAGGTGTTTAGAATTTGAGGTCTTTCTTTCAGAATATGTCAAGAAAGGTCTTACTTGGGAATCTTTCTTCATCTCACTGCTCCTTCTTGGTATGATTTTCCCTAAGTTCCCAGGAGGCAGATGTATGAAGCATAGGGGAACCATTAATGAAGCCACTGCATGAATGACCTGGGGTACATAGCTGAACTATAGCTACCTTGGTGACCAAGGTAGCATTTGCCACTTAACAGCCAAGAATAGCTAGAAGGAGAGTGAAAATGGCAGTCCAGTATTCCTAAATGCTGGAGAGTGATCATATGACTGTACAAAGTACCTCTCACTTGTTGCTAGCCTGAACTCAGCATGATGAAGCTTACAGTGGTCCCAGGGCACACAGTTTGAGCCACAGCAGCTTGCCTGTAGCCACTCCTAGTCCTTCCCTGGCCTCCTCGGGATAGCAGAGAATCAAAAGTCCCCTGACCTCCAAGGGTTCCATTGCCCTTCAGCTTCTGGGGAGATTTGCCCAATCAGAGGCACTAACAGATTAGAGAACAAAAGGAGAGGAGGAACCAGAATATTTCTTCTGTCTCTGTTTCCTGTAACCTGCCTAGCATCAGTGGTGGCTTTTCTGTGACTCTAATTCTCCCTAGATGGCCAACTGTCTCCCTTCATGGCCACACATGCCAGACAGACCTGGCTACTGGATCTAATAACACTCTTTCCTGTCTGAAGCCCTCCAGCCCTAAGGAAGTAGCAGCTTCCTGCTGGAAGAATTTATGAATTACCTCACCTATTTCCTTCCATGACCTTTGTCAACAACTCCCCAGATTACATCTACTCCATTGAGAGACTTAGTGTGATCTATCTCGTAACCATCACTATACTGTAATTGAAATATCAATAAACTATCTATAATTTCTCCCACAGGCAAATATATTGTGTTGAGTTTAGAAGAACAGTAAGAATTGTTTTAAAAGAGGAGAAACAGAGACAGAGAGAGACAGAGACAGAGAGAAGAAAGAAATGGTAGTAAACTAATAATTAGCTTATTCCAGGTACAATGTTATATCATATATGTTATATCTATCACATTTATATCTAGTCATATGATATATGAGATAAGATATATCTATGATATATCTCCATACCAATTATGATATTATTATATAATTAATTAACATATACTAATATATTAATTTTAGTATAATTGATATATAATTATACTGATTATATTGTAGTTATTAGATATTCTGTATTATACATCCATGTTATAGGATATGGAATATATGATATATATCATATCATTATAATGCAATATGTATCATAAATTCTATGTCATGTATAACATCTATGACATAATATGTAATATAATGTCATATATTATGCATACAATATATGCTATAACATATATTATAATATAACATATATATGACATATATGTTGTGTATAATATATAATACATGGTATGTCATAGCATATAAGCAAGGTGTGGCATGTGTCATATATAATGCATTACATGTTATGTTATATGTGCCATATATGTTTCATGTAATATATGATGTGTGTGCATACTAATATGATTAGAGGTATATGTCATATTAGCATATGCTATATATAGTATACTTCATAATATATCATGTTTGCTATGTTATATGTTATCACATATATGATATCTATTATATACAATGTTTTATAATACATTAGATATTATATAGCATTTATTATATAATGTATTTATGTGATATGTAATATATCATTCATGACATAGATATTGTGGGTGATATAATATATGGTGCACGGTATATGATACATCATACAAATGTAACATGGGTATATAATATACATTATATAATGTAAAATTAATATATAATGCTATATTAACTAATAATTAGTATTCATGTATATGATATCCAATATGTGAGACGTATGATATATTATCTATGTGCTTGTTACTTTATTTAATTTCACAACAGCATTAGGATTGATAATGGTTTTGCTTTCATTATACAGAAGAGTAAACTGAGGCTATGGGAAGTTTAGCAGTTGGCCCAAAGAAGGATATAGGGCAGCTGCTGAGAGCTAAGGTCCCTAACCCATCAGATAGCACATGCCTACTAAGAACCATATGGTGGCAGAAAGAATTCTGTGTCTAACTCTTGAAAAAGATACATTCAATGTCTGGAATAACCTTGTGGTTTTGCCTGGCACTAAAGGGAAATCCTCTGTGGAGGGGTGGCCAGCATTGTGTATTCTCTAGCTCAGGAACCTTAGACAGTGATGAACTCTGCTTAAGTTCGGTCCACTTACCTTTTGCAGAATGTGTGTATGGGTCTGGCAGGTGGAAGCTGCTGTTCTCAACACAGGCATTCTCCGGCTGGTCAGGACCATGCTCTGGACGCAGATGTAGATGCTACCTTGGACTTACCAAGGTCCCTTGCCCAGACAGAATGCTGAAGACCAAGACTTGTCTATTCTGTGATACTCTAACCTCAGACACTCCACCCCACCCCAACAAATGGCAATATCTATGTCTTCCAACTAGTCAGGGAGGTGAGGGAAAGTGGATAGAGTATCCCTTCCGTATTGGTAGCAGCGTGTCCTGTCCCTGGCTAGCCTGCAAAAACCAAGTGTAAAGAGCATTAGTGAACAGAACCGCAAGGGAACTGCAATCATATGAGAGATATTTGGAGCCACCACAGAAGGGATATTTAGATCTCTGGGGTTCACCAACAGGTCACCAACTGACCACCTAATTCATTTTGTAAATGCTAGTTGCTTTGGAGAGCTGTCATCTCCAGTGAAAGGAAGCCAGCTTTGGGTAAGGTCCTGAAGCTCCTGTGGTTGTACCTGCTATTAACCCCTTATTTGCTGGAGGGAAAGGTATAGGATCTGAAAGAAGGGAACTTGGGAAGTTGAGGCTCTTGGCCAAGGATCAGAATAAGTTTGAAATTTTAGCATCTGCAAAGGCCTTGTTGGCACAAATGAGCCATGTGAGTCCAGAGAGTGTCTCCAGGTGGACAGCTCTGGGCACAGATGACTGCTGTGTAAGGCAAGCTCTCCCAGGCATCCAGGGAGGAGCTGGATGTACCCCCTCAGCAGTCATAGCGGACACATGGCCTGGCTTGTGGAAGATGAGATGCTTTGCACAGAGTCTGGCTGGCTTGAGCCGACTCTGGCCAGATGCCTGGTCTCTGAGGCCGCATGTGTGAGCAGAAGGAAGAGGCCAAGGCCCCCACTGGCTATTCTCTGTGCAAAGTTAAATAGCCTGGGAGGGGGGGAGTTGAGAGGAAGACCTTGACCTGGGAGCCCTAAACTGTGGCTGACAGCAGACAGCAAGGGGGGCCCTTGGGAAGGGCACTTTATTGAGGGACATTTGTCTTCATTTGGGGCAGTCTACATCTCATCCCACAGGCGTGCCCTAAGGCACAAGACTCCCTGACCTCTACCCAGACTGTCCCCTGGGCTACACCCCCTGCGCTACAATGAAAGGGAAGCTGCCTCTTCCAGCACCTCAGAGCTGGGAGACAGATGTCAGCAAAGAATAGCAGGAAATTCCCCGTGGCACTCAGGAAAGACTCCCAGCCCCCACTCAGGAAAAGAGATGGAGGGTAGGGGTTGGCACCTCATAGACTCAGCCCCTCAAAAACCTGGGTCCTTCTGGGCTACTGATTCTGAAAACTCACATCCACTGTAATAATCAAAGATTTCGATAATGGAAAAAAAACGTACCTATGGTTTTCAGAATGCAAACTACAAAAGGAAGCGTTCTCTATTGAAATCACAGTAGTTGGTGCGGGAGGTCTCGGGCTGTCTTCTCTCACAGGGAGAGGGACTATGGAGAGAAGGATTTTGTGGAGGGGCTTGAGTGGCTAATGGTATCAAAGTGCAAGATTTTCGGTGAGTCGGTTGCTTCGGAGTTTGGGGTTGTTTTGGTTTTTTTTCCTGAAAATGTCAGGAGATTTAAAATGTTAGAAGACCACGAACTATGGCCTGGAGGCTGCTACTCATCTTCGGAATTGTGAATTAATCATCTCTTTGAGCCTCGTTTTCCAAATATTAAAAAAAAAAACAAAGTAAAAACTAGATAGTCTAGTCATCAGAGATGGACCAGTAGAAAGGCTCCTGATACGGGGTGCGACAATGACACACACACACACACACACACACACACACGCACGCACGCACGCACACACACGTTCCTACTTGGGTTTTGCGGGTTGGGACCTGCTAGGAAGCCCGCAAGGCTCTGATTGCTGCCGGATGCTAAGCACAAGCCTCCGGCGCGGTTTACGGAGCTGCAGTGCGGGAGGCACCAGGCACATAGCACGCCTCGGCTCCCGCACTTTCCTAACGCACAGCAGCGGAAGGAGGAGCAGCTGAAGCTAGGGGTGGCGGAGGAGGGTGTAGGTGCCCCCAGCTGAGGGCGAGGTGGAGGTCGTAGATCTAAGAACTTGGGGCCGCCGGGGGCGGACTGCTGCGCTCGCCTGCTGCGTTCGCTGGATTCATTTCCATTTGGATCGCAGCGCCCCAGCCGCCCTTATCTCGCCACTGCCGCGGCTCTGCCGGCGCGGGCGCCCCGGGCTCTCCCTTCCTCCCTCCGCTGCCCCCCCCCCTCCGCTTCTTTCCTCCTCCCCGCTCCCCCCCTCCTTCCTCCCTCCCCCGCTCGCCCACCGCCCGCCCGCCCGCGCCTTTGTCTGGCCGGGCGGCGCGCTCGGAGCCAGCAGGGCGGGTAATTGGCGGCCCGAGGAGGCGATCGGGCCGGCTCGGCCTCCGCTAATGAGCGGGCAGAGCCGCGGGGAGGGCGCGGTGCGGCGGGGCGCCGAGCCTGGATGGCCCTGCGGGGCCCCCTGGCTGCCCCCGCTCTTGGCGACGGCGGGGACTGGCGCCCCAGGGGACATCCCCTCCCTAGCGGGTCTCCCCCCTCCCCCTCCCAAGCTCTCCAATTACCCTGCGGCCGTGTCAAGGCCTGCGGCTGCCCGCGGGCCACTCCGTGTCCCTAGAGAAATAGCGTGGACGGGAAGCGGGGACGGGGGAGGGCAAGGTAGAAGAGGGACGTGGGATGGGAGGGGGCGTCTTTTGGGGTTTTCACCGCCCAGCGGAACCCTAGTCACCCAGGCGTCCCCCTCCTTGCGGGGCACAGCCACTGGAGGGGGGAGGGGACGCTGGGGGGGGGGTAGCCCGGATGGCGGGGAGCTGTCATTGGAAATCCCGCAGGCGGCAGCGAAACCTGCTCCGCCGATAAAATCCACCCTGGTTTCTAAATGAATTTACACGGAGTCGCCTGCCGGGCGACGGGCGGGCTTGTAGAAGTCCGTACCCAAGGGTGTGGTGGCCCTTTACTGGGAGGTGGGGGTTCCCCCCACCTCCCCCCCCCCCAAGACTGTCTGTTGGAGTGGACTGGCGGGATTTTAAGGCTTTCGTGAAAGGACTGGCGGGCCGAGAAAAGCTCTTCTCAGCCGTGATCCTCCTCCACGCACCCAGCCAAATGCTTCCTGTGACCCAGCCCCCAGCCCCGTCTGCCTCCACGGTGACCACTGAGTCCTGCCTGTGGCTAATGCACTCCTCCCTCAATGAGGCTCCAGGTTAACAGGAGTTTTCCTGGCCACCCTTTTTCAGAGGTGGCTTCTCAGACTTAAAAGCTGGGGAAAGAAGAACCCAGGCCTCAGGGACTTGGAGGGGGGGGGGTCCACAAAGGAGAACTACATTGGCTCTAGCGCAACCTTAGGAAGCTACCTACAAACACATCAAGGCAACCCCAAAAGCAAAAAGCACCCCCCCCCACCACCTTAGGCCATTAGTGTTAGGGAGACTGCCATCTCTCAGGAGAACTGAACATCTGTAGATTCCTGGCCTAGATCTCCCTTCCCTTCGTGCCCAATATGGCCACCTGAGAGCAGACCACCCAACAAGGATGTGTCATTGATGTATAAGTTTGTAGGGAAAGAAAGGCGTGGCACCTTTCCTCCAAAGCAGGAGTGCAGGCGCTGGTGACTCACGCCTGCAATCCTAGCTACTCAGGAGGCTGAGATCTGAGGATGGCAGTTCAAAGCCAGCTCACTCAAGCAGGAAAGTCCAGGAATCCCTTATCTCCAATTAATCACCGGAAAACCGGAAGTGGAGCTGTGGCTCAAAGTGGAAGAGCATTAGCCTAGTATACAAATGCTTAGGGACAGCACCCAGACCCTGAGCTCAAGTCCCATGACAGACCAAAACAGAAAACAAGAGTGACAATGACATTCCTAAAACAAAGGACCTTAACAAAAACTAAATTTATTTTCATTAATGTGTACTGATCGCACAAAGATGTTTCACTACATGCATATAAATTGCATGCATAGAATGTGCTTTATTACTCTTCCTTATCCCTATCTTGCCCCATACCACTCCCCCTCTTTTCTTGTGCCAATCCTGGGGCTTGAACTCAGGGCTTGGACACTATACCTGAGCTTCTTTTGCTCAAGGATAGTGCTCTACCACTTTGAGCCACAGCTCCACTTCTGGTTTTTTGGTGATAAATTGGAGATAAGGGTCTTATGGACTTTCCTGCACCTTTTAAATCAATTTTAGTGGGTTTGTTTTCATAGGCATAATTTTTTCTGCTGCCAAGATTTGAACTGAGGGCCTCATTTGGCTTGTTTGTTCAGTTGGCTTTGAACCTAGAATCTTCTGGATCTCACGCTACTTCATAAGCTAGAAGTATAAGCATGAGCCACCAGCACCCAGTACACATTTATTTAATCAAAAATTTTCTTGACACTGTGGCTGACCTGAACACCAAAAGCCCAGGGAAACTTACCTGTTTTTTATGTTAGGTTCGATGGGAACAGGAATGGGATTGGAGTAGAGAGTACAATCTAATGGCCACAGACTGCGGGAAGGGAAGCCCAGCCCAGCAAGGCCTGTCTGGCCAGATTCTTCTGGACCTCTCTGGTTATCAGCTTTCCCTCCTCTTAAGTATGACCAAGATCCTTCTGGAATGAGGATCATCAAGAGTGAAAGAAAACATTAGCCTTTCCAGGTTTTATGGCAGACTCTGGAGAACATGAATTCTGATATCTATGACTCACTTTAGAAAGAGAGAAAAAATATTCCTGGGACTCCCCTGTGTATGTGTCTGGGGGTGGGGGGACAAGGTTCGGGAGGACCGGAGGTCAGAGCTACCTTGCCTCTGAGGCTGCTTTTGAAGCAGTCCAATCCTTTTCAGTTCAAAGCACTCAGCATGCCAAATAATCACATTGTAGGGTGTGTGTACTGATTCCCAATGGCTTACATTTAGTGAAGTATACACATCTCTAATGTCCAGCTTGATTAATCTTTAGATATGAATATAGCTACACAAATCGCTCCTCAGATCAAGATAGGGAAAATTGCCAATAGGTCAAAAGGTTCCATTATGGCTCTTCTTTCTCAACAGCCCCCCTCCCCACACACATACACTTCTGACTCCATCACCATCAATTGGTTTTGCCTGGCCTAGTTATAAATGGACTCACACAGCCTCTGCTCTTTCATGTATGACTTTATTCCATTTATTGTCTGCCAGATGCTTTCCTTCTATAGCATAAAAACCATGCTTCATCCTTTTTAATTACTAAGTGGTATTCCATTGTACAAACATACCACAACTTATTTACCCCCATCTTACTGTGGATGGGCATTTGGATTGTCTTGAGCTTAAAGAGGTTGATCTGGTGAATATTATCCTCGTTGTCTGTGAGTGGATACTAGAATCCATTTTGGTTGGGCATATACTCCCAAGAGTGGAATTTCCGACTCAGAAGATAGGTAGGTTTATATGTTTATATGTTTAACTTTGTTGCCTGTTTTCCAAAGGAGTTTTCCCCTGGTTAGCTTTTGAAAGCTGCCATCAAGGTAAAAATGTTACAGAAATATATCGCAGGCACAGCTATTTATAATAATGAGAGTGGACATATATTGAGCACTTCGAATGTGCTAGGTACTATTCTAAGGGATTTGCATGTAATTAACATTTACTAACGTGCATTTATATGCAAACATTCTCCATGCCTGATTTCACCTCTGAATAAGCATAGGTTGCCTGCCTCAATTGGGATCCAGTAGTCTGAGTTTCTGAATGAATATTCTCCATTGTTCAGATAAGGAAAGGTAGATAAGAGAGATGTAGATTCTGGGGGTAAGGGTAGCAGGACCAAGTCAGCAATTCAGATTTCCAATCTTAGATCTCTCATCGCTGGCATTTTACCAAGAGAAGCCTAATCACCTATGAAGCTCCCCCCACCCCCCATTTCCTCACTTCTTCATTCTAGAGGAGTACACTCAGCAGTCCAGGGCTTCAAACATTGGAGATTCTGTCTTCCTTTTCCAGAGATCTCTTCTTGTTTCACAAATCACTGTTTAGACTTAGTGTCTTGAAGCAAGAGTTCTTATCATCTCAGGTTCACTGAACTGAGTGGATTCCGCCATATGGTTTTTTCTTGGGGTTTCTCAAACAGCTACAGCTGCAGACATTTGCAGGCTAAACTGGCCTGGGCAACCAAGATCACAGATGCATTTGGATGGTGGTTGGTGCTGTTGACTGAAAACAGCATTGAGAATGGATCGTGGGGTGGCAAGTTCCTGTCCCAAGAGCAAAAGTCAGAAAGAGGACATGAACAGGGCTGGGGATATAGCCTAGTGGCAAGAGTGCCTGCCTCATATACACGAGGCCCTAGGTTCGATTCCCCAGCACCACATATACAGAAAACGGCCAGAAGCGGCGCTGTGGCTCAAGTGGCAGAGTGCTAGCCTTGAGCGGGAAGAAGCCAGGGACAGTGCTCAGGCCCTGAGTCCAAGGCCCATGACTGGCCAAAAAAAAAAAAAAAAAAAAAAGAAAGAGGACATGAACAGGCCAATGATGGGTTATACCAGGAGTAGATACAGATTCATTTCAATCATATTTCCTTGGTCAAGAAGTGAAGACTGACTTGAAGGAGCAGTATCAGGTCCCATTGCAGAAGACCATGGGTAGTTTTTTTTTCCCCCTGAAGTTTCAGTCATCATTGCAAATTATATACCTTCCCTGCCCACTTACTTTGCTCCCAGAGGCAGTTCCAGGAAGGGCACAAGCATCCCTTGATCTCCTTGGTTCTAAAACAAGGTTTTGGCTGGGTGCCCATGGCTCACACCTGTAATCCTAGCTACTCAGAAGGCTGAGATATGAAGACTGAGGTTCAAAGCCAGCCTGGGAAGACATACCCATGAGACTCTTATCTTCAATTAACCACCTAAGGTATTGCAGTGGTTGAGGAATCACAGATTTTGCAGTTGACAGACCTGGATTTTTATCCCTGTTCCTAACTGGCTATGGTCTTAGCTGAGAGGTTAGACTTCTCTGTGCCCACATTTGCAGAATGGACATAACTACTGAACCCACCTCTTAGTCTAAAGGCAGTACCATCCAAACACCTGTTACAGTGCCAGGGAAAGAGCAGCCATATAGTATGTCTTGTCTCAGATACCAAAGATAGTTTTTGAAAGCAAACTTTTTTTCTGCAGGAGATTGTGTGTGTTGGGGGGTGTACAATCTGGTCTTGAGCCTTGAACTCTGGGCCTAGGCTTTGTCCCTGAGCTTTCTGTGCTCAAAGATAGTGCTCTACCATTTGAGCTACAGCTCCACTTCTGGCTGATTTGAGTGGTTAATTGGAGATGAGAGTCTCACAGACTTTCCTCTGAGGTCTGGCTTTAAACCATAATCCTCAGGTCTCAGCCTCCTCAGTAGCTAGGATTACAAGCATGAGTCACTGGTGCCAGCTCAGGATTCATTTTTATATTGATGAATTTCCACCATGCAAACCACATCATCGGCAATACAGACCAAGAAATAAAACAGAAAGTCTCTGCTCTTTTCCAAGATCACTGGGCTTTCTAACAGCCTAGATTAATATCTGACCACATTTGTAGCAGCCAACACTCCTGTACAGTTGGCAAACAAGATCTGATCAGATCTGAAAAGATCCAGAGAATCTGGCTCCCAGTGGGCCTAGAT
The DNA here is from genome assembly GCF_023159225.1 of Perognathus longimembris pacificus. NCBI lineage: Eukaryota > Metazoa > Chordata > Mammalia > Rodentia > Heteromyidae > Perognathus > Perognathus longimembris. The sequence continues at coordinate 86,728,818 of NC_063188.1, read as the reverse complement.
TTCTTCTGTATGTGAAGCAATTGCTCTCCACTTTTAGTTCTCTTTGGAAGGTGTGAGGGTGCTGGGGCTTGAACTCAGCACCTGTATCTGTCCCTTAGCTCTTTTGCTTAAGGCTCCATTTGGGGCTTCTTTTTTGCTAGGTAAATAGGCTTCCTTTTTTCTAGGTAAAAGCCAGCCTGGGCTAGCTTTGAACTTCAGTCCTCAGATCTCAGATTCCTGAGTCACTAAGATTACAAGCAGGAGACTCCAGCACCTGGCTTTATAGTCCTCTGAAAAATTCAAAGTCATCAGACAACACCTTAGTCCCATAAAAATATCTGGTCAACCTTTCCATTCTGGCTCTCGAGCCAGTCAAACCTTGTTAGCTAGTAGAAAAATTCAGAAAAAGTACAAATCCAGAAGAGGAAGGCTGCCAAATTTCCCCTTCCCATCACCTGCTTCCTAATTTTGCCCAAGGCTGGCTCAGACTTTGAACATTTTTGAATTTGGTACTTAAGGGACTTAAGTACAACCCGAGCAATTGCATCAAGTCAAGCAGTATGCAAAAAAAGAAGCAGGTGGTGACAAAAATGAGTATGAGTGCGGGGGGCTGGGGCCCCACCCCGCTCTTCTGCACACCTTGTGTAAGCCAGGCCTCAGGAAAGCTCAGGAGCTATGATGTCATCAGATGTCAGGTCTTTTGACAAATTAGTCCGGCCTGCAGCTGGAGCCTTTGATAAGCCATTTGCAGGCGTCTGAGAGACATCCACTCTGGTCCTGAGAATGCATCTAGCCTCGTCTCAAATTCACATCTTTTCAGGTTATTTTAAAAGCGTGCCGTGCATCTGTGAAGATTCATGGCTTGAAATCTTTCTTTTTCCTTTTTTTTCCTGACATTTCACCTTTTCTCTTTATTTTATTTTTTTTTAAAGAAAAGAAAATATTCGCTCCAAGGTTCATTTAGTTTCTGGGGTAATAACTGTCAGATATTAACTGATAGCCTCATACATCCAGCATAAAATAATAGAATTTGTTGAGTGCATTAGACATCCAATAATGGCTATGGCGGACAGCACATAGAGCAAAAGAAGGTTTCGCTTAGTAAAAGAGAATGTGTGCCATGAAAAACAAGACATAAAGGAACATTTGTTAAAATGCCCAATTGTGCATTTCTTCAATACATTTGCACGCACAGGTGCCTCTATTCTGGGAAATTTTTCCTAGCCTTTCCCAGGCACCTCCTCCCAGCCTGAAGATTTCCCAGGTCTCATCTTCTTCTGGATTCTCACTTGTCTCCCCCTGTCCGCAGAGCATCATGGGATTGCTTCTGTCAGATGCTTATCACATTGCATTGTGACCATTCCCGTAGTACTCTGTACACTGCAAGCTTCTCGAGGACACGGCTCATGTCGTCTCCCCTTACACTACAACACATGCCATGGGGACCCACCTGAGGCCCCCAGGCCTTGCCACTCCAGTGCTGACCTCCCCAATTCCAACTCACAGTGTCTGGCTTCCAGAGCCACAGCAGCAGGCTGGAAGCACTAGAGGGTGAATAGCCTTCCTGGAAGTCTCTCAAGGGAGCTGGCATCTTCTCTCCCTGGGGGTCAGAGGTGGGGGGTTTGGGGGGGTGGTTATGTTAGATGTTGGCTTCCGAATTCCTCAATAGCATTGACTCTCTTTTACTCCCAGTAGTAACGGGCTTGATAACATGCTCTATCTTGCTTGCCTGCCTTTCCTTCCTCTATGTCTTGCTTACCAGCTCTTCCCTGCAGATGTTTTTTTTTTTTTTTTTTTTTTTTTCTGGGACCAAGTCCCAGATAAACTCATAATGAGTCACTCAGCAACAGGGACATGTTTGGAGAAATTCATTGTTAGCTGATCTCATCATTGGGTGAATATTGTAAAAGGTGCAAATCAAGATGGCTATGAAAATAATAGGTGATGTGATTTTATAAGAAAACCATTACCATATATTCAGTCCTTTACTCATCAGAAAGTTGTGGTTGGGTGCCAGAAGCTACTTAAGAGGCTGAAATATGAGATCACAGCGGGGAGGCCTTCTGGATTTGGGCTTGTTTGGGGATTGTTGACCATACTAGCTACCATCCTTCTCCTTTATGTGTAGCCAGTCAAGCTTCTGTGTTGTGTAGGGTTGGGTTGGGTTGGGTTGTATTGTGTTAAAAGAAAAAGCTGAGTGTCTTTCACCCCCTTTAAGCTAATACAAGGGTCTGGGAAATAAGGGCAGAAATGAAAGCTGGCCAGAACAGACAGGTTTTGCAGATTTTTTTCCCCAGTGCTCTCTGTCTACCCAACACTACCTTGCTTCTTAGAGATCATTTCCTGCCTAGGGGGTTTCTGCTAATTATGTTTCCAAGCACTCTTGCTATAAGGCTTCCAGCTTATTGGACACAAGGCTGGCTACTGACATGCTTTGTACTTTGAGTTGCCATTCTCATCTGGCTGTTTTCTGGTGGGATTTCAGAATGAAGATTTTCTTTTTCAGTACTTTTAGAAGGCAACAGAGCCTGGGATGGTTGCCTACCTCATAGGATAAATAACCAAAAATTACATATGTATGTGTACATACGTATGCATGTATGAGCCAGCTTTAACCCTCAGTTTTCTCACAGGGCATTGCTATTATCTCCTTATGAGAAAAGTGGAGGCCAGAGAGATTACCGAATTTCCCCAGATATCTGATTAGTAAATAGCAGCACAGGGCCACACCACAAGGCCACGTTCTTAACCATGACACTCAACCAACAAAACATTTACCAATTCTGATGATTGCTCGGGGTAGTGGTGGTAACTTTACATATTTTTCCTTTTGTGGGGGGGGGTGGTTTGGTTTTGTTTTTGCCAGTCCTGGGGCTTGAATTCGGTGTCTGGGCACTGTCTCTGAGCTTCTTTTGATCAAAGCTAGCACTCTACCACTTGAGCCACTGCTCCACTTCTGGCCTTTTGGGTAGTTTATTGGAAATAAGAGTCTCACAGACTTTCCTTCCTGGATTGGCTTTAAACCATGATTCTCAGATCTCAATCTCCTGAGTAGCTAGAGTTACGAGCGTGAGCCACCAACACCTGGTACTTTTCTTGTTTAATCTTCCATTTGGTATGCTCTGTTCAGGAACATTTGTCTTCATTTGGATTTCCCCAAAAGGAAACCATAAGTATGAGAGTATACGTCTTTTACTTGAGAGAAGATTCCAGAAGGCACCAGTAGGAGAGTTGTGTAGGAAGAGGTAGAAAGGGAAGGCAATTACCAAAGGATAGCTTATGGAGAAAGTTATCACTGTGAACAATGAGAGCTCATTTCTGCAGGGGAGTTTGGATCTGCACCTTGATTTTCCACTTCAAGTAGCAAGGGGGGCTGGGGTGTTTATCCTCCAACTTGCATAGATCCTCAGCAGAAGGCTGGCATCCTATTTAGACAGCTGCATGTGAAAGAGTGGGCTCCCATTCAGAGAAAGCCAAGAGATGTATGTGGTAGCCTGAAGAAAGCAGGCCAGGCTACATTGAAGGACAAGAGACTAAGGAAGATGGGCAAAGTGCCATCTGTGGCTGCCACACTAGTAGTATCCCCTTTGTGTGCACAAGGAATCAGAAGCGGAATAACATGCCAGAAGTGTGGAAGATTGTAATGCAAGCAAAATTCTCAAGACAACAGGGACAGATTTCCAGAACTTCTCACATTAAATTTGATCAGAAACACCCCCCCCCCCACACACACACCCTAGGCTTACACTGTTGGGACTACTGGAACTCCTTGCAATGCCGCAAGAAATATTGAGGCAACAGATATTGGGAGTCAATGAGATTGGAATAACAAAATCAAAGACAGATTTGTTTTAAGTATGTTTGTTACAATGTGACCAAGCCCTAGATGGAAGAAAATGCCGGAGCCTGAGGTCCTACAGACACCAAAAACAATAACAAAATATATGCTTCACAGAGCATTCCAGGAGCTTTCAAAAAGAAAAGACATGTACTTAGGCGACCTTCCATCAGTGAATTGTGTCCACTAGTGACAAATCCACCTTTACCTAACCACAGGAAAGAAGATGGACTTGAATGAAAACCTTTCCTGGAAATTGGCTGATCTCTGGAGCAATGATGATCTCAGAAGAATGGTTTTTAGAGAAACCATTTAACACAAAGGAGAGAATCCAATTCAACTAGGGCAAAGCTCTGGAACCATAAAAGTTCCAGCCATTTCTTTTATGACTCTTAGCAGTGCTATATCGCCAAGTATCGTCAACACAACAATGACCCCCAAGATGTCCACATCTCAGTTCCTAGAACCTTCCTGCAAGGCAGAAGGGACTTTGTAGCTGTGGTTAAAGAGATAATCCTGGATTCTAAAGGTAGCTTCAATAAAATCCCAATTATCCTTATAAGGAAAAAGGGAGAACAGCAGAGGATGTCATTAAGAAGAATTTTATCTGTCTCTGCTGGCTTTCAAAATAGGGGAAAGGGACCATAAGCCAAGGAATGGGAGCCACCTCTAGAAGGTGAAAAAGACTGGGAAACAAAGTCTTGAGAACTTCTACAAGGGAGCCTGTTCTGCTGGTTCCTTGATTTTAATCTAGGGAGACCCATCTTCTTGAGAGGTCCTAGGGAAAATTATAGAATATCACCACTCACACAACAATGGTCCCTAGGAAATGTCAGGGCTTCAGAGAATTCTCAGTCTCTGCATCCACCTAAGAGCTACAAACAATGGAAACTAGCAAGCACTTCGCCCCCTCAGGGCTTTGTTGAGTTAACCAGAAACTCTAGCCTAGCTGTTTCTCCTCATTTTCAGATGGGTTTCAGTATACCTGAGATCACAAACCTAGTTGGAACTCAAAATCACCTGGTGACACTTACCAAAGAAACCCTATTCTGTTTTGCTCCTGAGGTGCTTCCTCCCAGGCTTCTGAAGTCAGGCCTCCTGAGAGTGGGGTCTAGGAATCTATGAGTCTGACAAACATCTCCAAGGAGTCTGGCACCTGTCTATGAAGAAAGACTTAGGAAACAACATGCTCAGTCTCAAAGCTCCTAGAATGCTTTGACCAACTGAGTTCATGTCCAAAACCCATCAGGAAACTATATAACTGAAGCCACTTTGTCATGAGAATATAAATTTGCAATCCAATTGGCTTTCATCGGGCTGGGGATATGGCCTAGTGGCAAGAGAGCTTGCCTCGTATACATGAGGCCCTGGGTTCGATTCCCCAGCACCACATATACAGAAAACGGCCAGAAGTGGCGCTGTGGCTCAAGTGGCAGAGTGCTAGCCTTGAGCAAAAGGAAGCCAGGGACAGTGCTCAGGCCCTGAGTCCAAGACCCAGGACTGGCAAAAAAAAACAAAACAAACAAACAAAAAAAAACCAATTGGCTTTCATCTGGATAATCATTAGGCTGAAGATTGGTCCCCACAACTGAAATTCCACCATCAACAGAGGCCTCTGTATCCAGATTCCAGCTTCACCCCATTTCCTAGACCCCAGGCCTCAACCCTGATGCCCACTGCTGAAGGCTTCCAGTTAACTTCGAATCTCCAAAGTCTCTTGAGTAATGGAAGATGAGCTGGGGTGATGTCCAACATGGAGGACTCTGATGGCAGACTACTCAACACTGCTCTTCCCTTCTTCCCTGTTGAGAGAAGCCTAGGAAGGGATGGACTGGGCAGGAATGGGAAGTCTCTCCTACAGCTTCAAAGTACCATTGCTGTAATCCAGTCAAGGGAATCTCAATCCTCTTTGCTGATGAGTAGGAAAGAAATGTTCCCACGGAAGTTCGCTAGGCATTTGGGGAAGAGAGCTTTTCTTCCTGATAAAACAGAAAAAATTTAAGAACATTTGTCTTCTACACACTCTCCTTGCCAGCTTGGGATAATATTGTGTGGGGACACAAAAATTGATAGCTATAAGTGGCATCTTTTGATAGTGAAGTGGCATATTTAAGGGTTGACAGAACAGGCTAAACCTTGTGGAACAAAAGGATAAAGGTTAGTATGTTTTCTTTTTTAAAATATTGCATTATTTGACCAGTCTCTTAGAAATTTAGCTTTGGACTTACTTTCAGGAGAAATTAAATGAAAGTCTGTATTGCTTAGGCTGTTGTGTTCATTATGGTAGTTCTTATTTATTTATTTATTTGTGCTGGTCCTGGGGCTTAAACTCAGGGCTAGGGTGCTGTCCCTGAGCTTCTTTTGCTCAAGGCTAGCACTCTACCACTTAAGCCACAGTGCCACTTCTGGTTTTCTTTTTTTTTTTTTTTTTTGGCCAGTCCTGGGCCTTGGACTCAGGGCCTGAGCACTGTCCTTGGCTTCTTCCCGCTCAAGGCTAGCACTCTGCCACTTGAGCCACAGCGCCGCTTCTGGCCGTTTTCTGTATATGTGGTGCTGGGGAATCGAACCTAGGGCCTCGTGTATATGAGGCAGGCACTCTTGCCACTAGGCTATATCCCCAGCCCCCACTTCTGGTTTTCTGGTGATTAGTTGGAGATCAGAGTCTCATGGACGTACCTGCCCAAGCTGGTTTTGAACTGTGATCCTCAGATCTCAGCTAGGATTACAGGTGTGAGCCACTGGCACCAGTCTATTCAGGTTTTTGAAAGAGGAAAATCTGTCATATGTGATGAGTAAATGGATGGATGAATCTGTAAGACTTTATACAAAGTGAAATAAGCCAGACACAGAAAGGCAAATACTGAATGATCTCACTTCTATATGGAATCTAATGAAGCTGAACTCATAGATATAAAGAGTGGAAGAGTAATTAGCAGAGACGGGAAAGGTGGGGAAGGAGAGGATCAGCAGTTGTTGATCAAAGTGTACAAAGTTTCAGACAGATAGGTGGAATATGTTTTGAGATCTATTGCACAGTAGGGACTAAAAAGTCAATAGTGATGTACATTTTAAAATGACTAATAGAATAAATTTCAAATACTTTACAACAATAGAAAGGAAAAGTATGATGGGCACTGGTGGCTCATGCCTATAACCCTAGCTACTCAGAAGGTTGAAATCCAAAGGTTATGGTTTAAAGCAGCCCAGGTGGAAAAGTCCATGAGACTCCATCTCTAATTAGCCAGCAAACAGTTGGGCTAAAGGCATGGCCTAAGTAGTAGAGCACCAGTCAAGCAAGCCAAATGAGAACATGAGGCTATGAGTCAGAGCCCCAGTAACTGCACACACATACACACCCCAAAATTGATGGATGGTTATGTAAGCTTGATTTAATCTTTCCACATTGGACACATATATCAAAACATATGTCACTCATAATTTATGCAACCTATGATATGTCACTTGAAAATAACAGTAATAGTAATTTTTTTGAAAAACATAGTCACCTCCTTCCCAACTTTTTTTTATCCTCTTTCATTGAGCAGGTGGGTCGGAGTCTCCTGCCCTTGAACCTGGGTTCTGTGACCACTTGATCAATGACTAATATAAGCCTGTGTCCATTGCTGTACTCAAGCCCTTAAAACAGCCACCTACTTTTTTATCTCATGGGATACTTTCCCTTAGAACCCAGGCTCAAGATTCTTGGAAAACCTGAGCAGCCTATGGGGGGGTTGGTGTGGAGAGAAACTCAGATCCCAGGTCCTTAGCTTGGCTGAGCTGCCAGCTGGCAGCCATTTAATGAGGCATCCTGAAACTATATTCTGCAGCTCCCTGAGGGACCACACAGTTGTAACTGTGTCCCATGTAGCATACACAATCCCCCCTTGTCAAACCTGGCTCACATTGCATATACAAAAGCAAAGAGAAAAGGAGATTGCTGGTATTTTAAGCTGCTAAGTTTAAGAGTATTTTACTATCCATAGACAGGCTATAAGACAGGACATGCTGTCACTTACAAAGACATTACAGAATGCAACACATCTCTGTAGACCACAGGTGGCCTTGCTCATTTTTGAGGAAGGCTAGGTGGTGGGTACTTTTGACTTAGCAAACCTATTGATCTGTTGCAACTCCTTGGCCCTCTATTTCATCTATCTATCTATCTATCTATCTATCTATCTATCTATCTATCTATCTATCATCTATCTATCTGTTTCCTTCATTCATTCGTTTGTTTATTTTTACTGGTACAAGGGCTTAAACTCAGGGCCTTGTGCTCTTAGTTAGCTTTCTCCACTTACAATTAGTACTCTACCACTTGAGCCATATCTTCAGCTCAGCTTTTGACTGGTTAATTAGAGGTAAGGATCTCATAGACTTTTCTGCCCAGATTGGCTTCAAACTATGATCCTTCAGTCTCAGCCTCCTAAGCAGCTAGGATTACAGGCATGAGCCACCAGAGTCTGATTCCCAGACCTCCATTGTAACATGAATATAGTCACAGATAGAAGATAAAGTAATAAGGACAGTCACCTTTGAACAAAATGTGTTTATGGAAATAGGTGGTAGACAGGCTTTGACCTTGGGGTCATAGCTTGTCAACTCTAGCTGTCAGTTAAAGCTATACATTCTGCTTCCTCCCAAACCCATATCCTTCCGTTAGTCCTCCTCCTCTAGTCCTTCTAGAAGAGACCACCAGCCTTTTATGCTCATCTATCATGGTTTGTTGTTTTGGGTTGTTGTTTTTTTTGGTGCCAGGCCTGGGGCTTGAACTCAGGGCCTGGGTACTGTCTGTGGGCTTCTTTTGCTCAAGGCTAGTGCTCTACCACTTGAGCCACAGCTCTACTTCTGGTTTTGTTATTTTTTAGTGGAGATAAGAGTCTCACAGACTTTCCTGCCTGGGCTTGCTTGGAACTGTGATAATCAAACCTTAGCCTCCTCTGAGTAGTTAAGATTACAGGTGTGAGGCCACCAGCACCCAGCATCATCATGCTATTTTTACCATCCTGTGGGGAAGTTGAAAAGGTCCTCCTTCTGCTGCCTATTAAACTTGAAGACTAACCGAAGAGTCTTTCAAAAGGAAGCCCAGATATCCAAACCATAGAAACTATTCTCCAGGCAAATCATTACCCCCATTTGACACTCCATTTAATGGAAAGCTTTTCCCCAAAATCAGTATATTAAAACAAGCTTTGCATTTTTTAACATTAACTGAAATGTGATGTAAATTGATAATAAATTACCTTCTCCCTACTCATTCATTTGGGAATCGCATAAACTAGTTTACTGTTAGGTATTATTATATTTCACATTAATATAGCCATAGGAAGCTAGGCTTTGGAGAGATTCACTTCCTAGCAAACCTTCAGAAATTATGGAGGTAAAAGTGGTCTTTGTTGCTATACCTGACTCTCCTAATGTGCTCAACACTAATGGTTGTGAGAAGTGACACATCACTGTATTTCTTGAGGCCCCACTAATTCATCAAATGATCACTGTGTGCCTTAGGTGTCTATCGTCATTTTCCTACTTCAAGGTCTTATAGCCTTTTTTTCTTCCTCTTTCCTACCTTCCCTTCCTTCTTCCTTTTTTATTCCTTTCCCCTTCTCTCACACCTTCTTTCTTGCCTCTTCTTCCTTCCTCCTTCCTTCCCTCTTTCCTTCCTTCCTTCTTTCCTGTCTTCCTCACATTCTTCCTTTTTTCTTTCCCTCCTGTCTTCCAGCCCTTCCTTCCTTCCTCCTTGTTTTCCTTCCTTTCCTCCTTCCTTGCTCCCTGTTTTCCTTCCTTCCCTCCCTTTTTCCTTCTTTCCGTCCTTCCTTCCTTCTACTATGTGTAAACACTTCCAGGATGATATACACACATTACCTCTAGGTGGCAAAAACTAAATTAAAAATTATTAAAGGCAGTTTCTCCTTTTAAAAATGCAAAAGATTTATCACTGAGTGGTGGTAAAAGAGCTAGACAACAATGTCAATCAACAAAAAGAATTCTTGGCAGAATTTCTAAGATTATCTTGCATCTAAAATGAACGTTCAGTGGAGACCTCTATTTAAAGATGATGGACTGAACACACACATTCAGCTTTCTCTTACAACAGCACCAAACAACAGAATCTGACTTTTTAGCAAAACAAACTCCCAAAGGCAGAGACGAAAGAAAGGAAGGAAAGCAAAACATTTTAGAACACAGAAAGCAGGAGCTTGAGCATGATTAACTTAATAGGCTTGAGAAACGAAATGCTAAGTAAACAGGTGTTGGGAAGAGTCTAGAATCTAGGAGACATGGGGGACATCATGTATCTCTAAAAGTAGAAAAGATATGCTAATTGGTGGAAAGTCTCTTAGAATGTCACTCTAGATTCCCTATTCAATTTTACAGACCAACTACTGTCCTTCTGAGGAATGCATGGTCCCCAGAAAACACATGAATGAAGCTGTCTGGTTGGGGGATGGGGCAGAGTAGAGATGTGGATCCCCTCTGAAAGAGACATTAAGTGCTAGTATACAAATGTGAAGAATATCTATCTCTCTTCCTTTCCAGGTTGATGGGAGGCCAACTGATAGGCCCCTTACCCCCAGGAAGGACTCTGGAGTATCCTTATTCTGAAGACTCTGGTCAGCCCAAGAAGAAAGATCTGAAAATACTGAGACCTACTCTTAATTTCAAACTTTTAGTCAAGGGTCAGCAAGCACACATGCACGACATTTCTAATTTGAAATCAAAGGAAAGGCTAAGAGGCTGGCAGTGAAGCCCAGTGACAGAACACTTGTATGTAAAAAGGTCCCGGGTTTCAACACCAGCATTGAAAACAGGAGAAAGAAAGGAAAAAAGAAAGAAAGAAAGAAAGAGAGAGAGAGAGAGAGAAAGGAAGGAAGGAAGGAAGGAAGGAAGGAAGGAAGAAAGGAAGGAAGGAAGGAAGGAAGGAAGGAAGGAAGGAAGGAAGGAAGGAAGGAAGGAAGGAGGAAGAAAGGAAGGAAGGAAGGAAGGAAGGAAAGAAAAGCAGAGAGAGAGACAGGGAGGAAGGAAGGGAGGAAGGAAAGAAAGAAAGAAAGAAAGAAAGAAAGAAAGAAAGAAAGAAAGAAAGAAAGAAAGGAAGGAAGGAAGGAAGGAAGGAAGGAAGGAAGGAAGGAAGGAAGAAAGAAAGGAAGGAAGGAAGGAAGGAAGGAAAGAAAGAAAGAAAGAAAAGCAGAGAGAGAGACAGGGAGGAAGGAAGGAAGGAAGGAAGGAAGGAAGGAAGGAAGGAAGGAAGGAAGGAAAGAAAGAAAGAAAGAAAGAAAGAAAGAAAGAAAGAAAGAAAGAAAGAAAGAAAAGCAGAGAGAGAGACAGGGAGGGAGGAAGGAAGGAAGGAAGGAGAGAAGAAAGAGAGGAGAGAAGGGAAGAACTTAGGAGATAAATGGTTTTAAAAAGTAGGAGAGTGGTCCAGTAGATTCATCATCTTTCTAGATAAAGAGATGAAATGAATGCAGTCACAGCCTCAAAGAGAAGAATTCAAGAAAGTTTCTTAGACCTGAAAAATACCCATTCCAGACCTAGAAAGAGTTTCATAGGTATCTAACTTAATGGATATGGAAGCATAAAAAGGTACAGCACAGCATTGTGAAAATTTGGGACTCGGGACAAAGAGAAAGCCCTAAAAGTTTCCAAACAGAAAAAAGTAGATGATATTTTGAAAATTAAGATGCATTGCATTGGGCTGGGAATATGGCCTAGTGGTAGAGTGCTTGTCTTGCATACATGAAGCTCAGGGTTCAAGTCCCAAGCACCACATATATAGAAAAAGCGAGAAGTGGTACTGTGGCTTAAAAGCTAGAGTGCTAGCCTTGAGCAAAAAAGAAAGCAGGGACAGTGCTCAGGCCCCTGAGTTCAAGCCCAGGACTGGCAAAAAAGAAAAAAGAAGTGCATTGTATCATAAACTACTTTGTTGAATGGCAACTCCTTTGTACAACTACTTAAAGATAATGTTTTTTTAAAAGTTAAAGGCTCAGACTTGTGTCAGCATTCTCAACAGCAATTGGAAGTTATAGCTGTGACAAAGAACCTAAGATAAACTTATAAGAAAGAAGTTTGTTTTGGTTCATGGGTTCAGAGGTGTCCAGCCATGGTTGATTGGCTTTGTTGGCTTTGGGCCTGTGACAAGGCAGAACATCATAGCAAAGAAAATGTGGGAGAGCAAAGCTTCTCACCTCTTGGCAGCTAGGAAGCAAAAGAGAGTAGGGGAATGGTCAGGATGCTAATATCCTCTCTAAGAGCACACTCCTAATGACCTAACTTCCTCCCACGAAGCCCCACTTCCCTTTTTAAAAAAAATTCCTAGTACTGAGGATTCAGTCTAAGGTTTTTCACATGCACTCTATCACTTGACTCACTTCCTCTGATCTTTTGTATTTTGTTTGTGAGACAAGGCTAAACTTTGTCCAGTCTGGCCTCAAATTCATGATCTTTCTGCCTCTACTTCCAAGTTGGGATGACAGACATAAGCCACCACATCTAGCTCTTGGCGCCATCTCTTAAAAGTTCTACAGCCTCCAAATAGTGCCACAGGCTGAGGATCAAGCCTTTACCACATAGGCATATGGAGAACCTGTAAGGCCAAACCATAGTAAATACCTTCAAAATAATAAGAATCAGTTATCTCCAACTCAGATCCTACAGCGACAATATATAAATATATAAATCCCTTGATTTATGATGGAATTACCTTCCAATAAGCCCATCATAAATTGAAAATATCATCAAATCAAAATGCATTTAATCTACCTACCTTACCACACAACACAGCACACTGTAGTAGCAAGGGTTGTTTTTCATTCCTTGTGGCCCCATTGCTGTCTGGGAGGTATGGCTGCTGGTCATCTTGAGAGGGGATTGCACTGCCTATCACCATTCCAGGAGATGATCTAAATTCAAATTTCAAAATACACCTTCTGCTGAGTGTATATCACCTTTACACAGTCACAACGGTGCAAACTGAACGATTATGGGTCAGGGACCATCTGTGTAGTAGTATAAGGCAGTAAATACAAAGACATCTGCAACCATGACGAGCGTTAAAGCTTTGGGCCAGGGCTGGAAGTGGGTGGGGGTGGGATCAGGATTCGACTAGTCATGTACACACAGTTTTTCTTGTCATCATCCCATAAACAAGACAAGATAATAATGTTTACATGGCTTATACATTGTTTTAGGTATTGTAAGTAACCTAGAGATGATTGAAAGTATAATGGAGGCTAAGCACCAGTGGCTTATGCCTGTCATTCTAGCTACTCAAGAGGCTGAGATTAAGAACCTGAGGACTGAGGTGTGGAAGCCAGCTGGAATAGAAAAGTCTATGAAACCCCCCTCTCCAATTAACTAGCAAAATAATGAGTTGGAGACATAACTCAGGTGTAGAGCACAAGATGTAGCAAGCAAGTCAAGCAAGCATGAGGCCCTAAGCTGGCAGAGGGGGGGAAATGGGAAAGACGGGAGGGAGGGAAGGAAGAAGGAAGGGAGGGAGGGAAGGAAGAAGCAAGCGAAGGAGGGAAGAGGGAGGGGAAAAGGAGGAAAGGAAGGAGGAAGGAAGGGAGAAGGGAGGGGGAAAGGAGGGAAGGAAGGGAGAGAGGGGAAAGAAGAGAGGGAACGGATGGAAGGAAGGGAGGGAGGGATACTGAAAATATGCATGGGTTCTATACAAATACTATGTCTGTTTATATTCAGTACTTGTGCATCCCCCAGAATTTTCTAAGGTGGGGATAGTGAGAGAGGGAAGACAAGGAAGAATGAGCCAAGGTGTGGGTGTCAGGAAGAACTAGGCACTCTTAGTCCAGCACAGAAAATCAGTAGGAAGCAAAAGATAATGCCTAAAACCAAAGCATCCTGATTGTACTGTAGTCTAAGTGTGTTATTTCAGGACCAAGATGTGATTTCCCTCTAAGGAGATAGCCAAAGAGATGGAAGAGCAGGGTCTAGGTTTTCCTTCTAGAACTCTTTGCCATTTCTATATATAGAGAGTATGACAGAAACAGAAGCTAATATTTTGAAGAGGGGAGTTAACTACTCATGTTTTTGTTGCCTTGGTAGTGATTTCCTTTCATTTAGAACTACTTTTGGAATCGAACAATATGAACTCTTTTATAACCCAAAGCTAAATGCTAAAAGCTACATTTTTCCCTCACTAATAAACAAATGCAAATAAATTTGAAATACAACATTTTTCTACAAATGCAAATAAAGGAAGGTAAAATGCTTTTCCACAGCAAGGGAAAACTCCCAACTCAGTGGCCTGGAGGCTTCCGAAAGGCCACAGAATGTTAACAGGCATTTGCCAGAGAGTTATAAAGGTAATTTATACCCAGAACATTCCCACCCATGTGAGAGAATGACCCTCCATTTTACTACATGTTGTATTAATGTCAATCAATATATGTTGGAGGGCTTTATACATTATGGATAATAATGTTGGAGCTTTGCAAACCATTCCTCTGGGGAGAAGCTCCACAAAATTCTGTAGGAGAGTGCAAAGCAGCCCAGCCCTGCTGGCCCAGTGCTCCTTGGGTTTCCACAGATGTTCACCAAGTCAGCTATGCAAATGAGGCCAGAACAACATTGGCACACAGAGCACAGGAAACGCCCCGAGGCTGAGGCCACTTGAAAGTGGTAAAGTGTGTCTGGAGTCATCAGAGAGGAAGCAGTGTAGACAGCATACTTGCTGCTGGATCATGATACTGTACAGAGGAAAGAGCAGATCACATGGAGCAAAGGCCTTAGCTACTTTATGTGTTGCTTTCAGGCCCTGGATACCCTATTCTTGAAGTTGTTATAAGGATTAGAAAACCTATACTGATGCTCCTCTATGTAAGACTGGGAGACATTCTGATAATCCCCTTGGAAGGCAAAAACAGCCTAAGTTGAAAATGCATAGACAGTGTCTCGTGCTTGTAATCCTAGCAACTCAGGAGACTGAGATTTGAGGACCAAGGTTTGAAGCTAGCCTGGGCAAAGCAAGAGATGGATGGATGGATGAGTCATTGGATGGTCAGATGATGGGTGAAGGAAAGATTGTGCAGTCAGATGAGGGCTGGATAGGTGGATGGAGGGATAATTGGATGGTCAAATGATGGATGGATGAGAGGATGAATGAATGGATGATTAGAATTGAATAGATAGATGGGGAGTTCGATATTTAGATGATGGATGGATAAATTGGATAGATGAATGCATAGGCAGATAGGTGAATGGGTGAATATGTGAAGGATTACTTCTTAGGATATATGGAAGTACAAACCTATACCTAATACTGTAAAAGTATTTTTTGCTTGGAAATAATCTAAGGACTTCATCTAAATATCTAACATCCGTGTATTGTAACTATTCCACTCAGTAACTTTATCATCAGTGTTATCACTTAATAATATTTTGTAGCTTCCTCTACTAGCTAGTAACTAACAACTCCTTTAGAAACAACTTTCCTGACACCTAGGACCTTACTGTACAACAGAATGTTAATGCAATCTTTAAATTGCAACAATCTTCATACCTTTGATTATATGTCATTTCTCGGTCTCATTAGCTTCTATTTTTTGTAGTCTAAATGTTAAGGTGTCGATTGGTAGTGGGGGAGAATGTTGTGAGAGGGCCAGGTGAGCCAGATGGCTTCAAAAAAAAAACCCGACTTTTCTGCCCTGGGATGACGGAGCACACTGGAGCCCCAGTTAACCTGCTCTCAGATGGGAGCCATGGAGCACAAAGGAGATAGGGTAGCTGGAAACGTCACACATTGCACACATCCGATGCCAATGACTGCCTAAACATCAAAGACTGGAGTACGGGGGGGGGGGGGGGGGGGGGGGCGGGGTGTGAGTTGCCTCTGACTTTCTGGCATGCTCCTTAGCTCTCTCCTGCCATCAGATTCTGCCTCCAACCTCTGAACACTGTCACTTGCCTGATGCTGTTCCTTATCACCCACCTGCCCTTCCTTTCCTCCATTCCCCCCTCAGTCCTTAACCTCGCCACCCCCCACTTCCCCAGGAGAAGATTCTCCGAGATCCTAGCTCTCGACTGGCAGCGGCAAGCTCCGTAGGTGGTATTTCAGGAGCTGCAGATGGCTGCATGGCTAATGTGGCTGTGAAGAGTACCTGTAAAAGCCGAGCCACTTTATTTCCCTTCATTGATTTCAATTTGCTGTGCAGTCATTTCCTGGCTTCCCATTGGACCAAATGCTCTGAGCCCTCTTCAAGGCACTGCTGAGAGGAGCCTGGGGTCCTGGGGCAGGCCAAGTCCTTCATGGCAGGGCGCAAGCCAGAGCTCCACAGAAGCCGCTTCAACATGGGGGCTCAGTACAGACCAAATGGGAAAACATTTTGAAGCCGCACGCTTCTCCTGAATTAAATATTTACTCATTTCATGCCTCTTCCTCTGTCCACAGAGAATCCAGCTCAAACTCCGTAACAAAGGAGGTCAGGCTTATGATCTGTACAAAAATACTTACCCTGCAATTATTGGAATATTGGGTCTTATTTACAATTAATACCAGGCTTGTGGAACTTGGAGAGGGGCCAAAAAGCAGCAGCAGCAAATGATGAAGGGAGGGAAGCTAATCCCCTAGGTTATCTACATAGGTAGGGCTTGTTTTGAATGAAAAAGACCATAGGACATAAGGGTGACTTAACTATACTCTTCAATACTTTTCAGGGCTAGAAAATGTCTACATAGGGTCCCCAGTTCCATAAAGGAAGCCCTCCCACTAGGTTTGGCCACCTTTTGTGGCCCAATCTTTTTTATTGGTGGGAGAGGAGTTACTGGGGATGGAAGGCAGAACATTGCACCTAGTAGCTAAGCACTCTACCCTAGTCCAGTTGTAAATTGTTAATTACACTTCCCTATCAATACAAACATATTGAACCAAGTGTGGTGGTATACATCTCTAATCCCAACCCTAGTGAGGCTGAGGTAGAAGGATTGTGAGTTCAAGACCAGCATGGACTACAAAGTGAGTTTCAGCCCACCCTGAGTTACATTGAGAGACTTTGTCTCAACTCCCTTTCTGCCCTTACCAAAGTATATTGGTCACTCACTCCAGAATTGTGTTGACTTATTTAATTTTAATTTTCATGCATACATCATGCACTAATATTATCTTCACTATGAAACCTGCACCAAAATAGAAAACACTTAAGGCTGCGATAAACAGAACATGTAGTAATCATATGCAAATGTTCTTTCCATGGTTCAGCCAATCACAGTATCTCACTCTAGAGTTCCCCATCTGGACCAGAAGTCTTCTCACCCACAAGGGATTCATGAGATTAGGAACCTGTCACAGCCTTCTTGTGCAGGATTATATCTCCAGAACCCAGGACAGCAACTGCATTTGGGGGTGATTATTTTATTGACTGATTGATTGATTAATGTCTTGCTATGTAGCTCAAACTAGCCTTGAATTTAGGATTCTTCTGCCTTGACCTCTCAAGTGCTAGGATACAACAATGGGTTTTGATGGGATTCCCCCAAAGCCAAAACATAGCTGGAGATCCTTTTGTGAGTGATTAAGGATCTTCTCCTTCATCAAGAATTACAAGTAAAACTTGACCTCAGCCAGATAGTCTCTGTACACAGGATCTGTCTGAGCTCCAAAGTGTGAGATCCCTACTGCCCAGGGCTGGAAGAAGAGGTGTAATAGACCACAGAAGGTGCCTCAAGCACACTCCAGGACAATCCTCAAAAGAAAAAAAAAAAAAGCCGCCAGCAACTGGCTAGAGAAAATGAGCTGTGTGGGAGGACAAGCTTTCAAAAACGGTAACATTGTATGCTGGGAGGTGCCCCCCCCCCATTGGCATTATGGTAACTAATTCCTTGCACATACTTCATTCCATTTGCTGACTGACTAACTGAACTATGCAACGCTTGCTCTCAAGTATGTTTGTGCTCTATTTGGGGGAGGGTCCTCCACCTAGCTTTTCATGAGGGCTGTGGGGACAAGATGGCCACTTCCCTGCCTAGGCTTGACTTGGAGAAAACACTGCAAAGACAAAGCACTCCATAACCTTCATAATCCTTCAGAGAGGAAGGTCTTTTTCTTTTATCTTTTGATTTTTTTGTGTGCAGATCCTAGGGCTTGAACTCAAGGCCTGGGCAATTTTCCTGAGCTTTTTTGCTCAGAGCTAGTGCTCTACCACTTGAGCCACAGCTTCACTTATGGTTTTTTGGTGGCCAATTGAAAATAAATCTCACAGACTTTCTTGCTTGGGCTGGCTTTGAACCATGATCCTCAGATTTCACCTGCCAGAGTAGCTAGGATTATAGGTGTGAGCCATTGGTGCCTGGGCTTTATAAACTCTGAACAAAGTGGAGGTACCAGACCCAGAGGTGGTGATTGGGCCTGTATTTTGCAAAGCACTAGGCACAACTCAGCTCAGCTCAGCTCAGCAGCAGGACCCTCCAGCCTTGGAAAATTGGGCCAAGGACCAAATGCCCCATATGCCAAGCTCATGCTGCGGCTGGGTGACCTTGAGCAGATTCTAACTGCTGTTGGCTTGGACATTCCTGCATCTGTTCAAAATGAGGAGGGCGGGGCCTGTTTCCTGCCTGGTACTGGTCTGCCTTTGGAAAACTCAGCAGCCATTGCAGGAAAGAAAATTGCAAGAACCT
The DNA here is from genome assembly GCF_023159225.1 of Perognathus longimembris pacificus. NCBI lineage: Eukaryota > Metazoa > Chordata > Mammalia > Rodentia > Heteromyidae > Perognathus > Perognathus longimembris. Next base: position 86,710,376 of record NC_063188.1, on the reverse strand, counting down.
GAAGCCCCATGCCTGTGATCTGTAGCAAGTACGCCAACAGCACAGGTTGTGGCTGTTCCCTGCCATGGCTGCAAAAATTAACACTGTTGCTCCCTACTCTTGATCACCATCCTCTGGTCCCCATTCCGTCTGTTATATCACCACTAACGATTCACTGCTCTCGAGGCCTTCTTTAACGAAGAACTCTATTTCATCATCTGAAACGCTGTGGAGTTGAAAGTGTGTGAATATGGATTCTACAGCCACTGGATTTCTGAGTCACCAGACAATGATCAAATTTCTATTTTCCTGAACCATCCGCCTTTGAGATGTGTTTGTGTTTCATGTTAAATATAATTCTCTTTGGCTTTCCCCAGCTGCCTGAGGCCTACTTCGGCTCGATCCTCCAGCAGCTTACCCAGGAGCTGCCTCTCCATGTGGCCACTGGGGTCGATTCATTTTTTTTTCTCCCAATGCCTTAATGAGTGATGATTTCTCGAGACAATCAGATCGGCTGTGCAGGAGATTCAGCTCCATCATTAGGACAGCCATATACATCACAAGCTCCATTTTTCAAACCCATGTTTTTCATCACACAGATATGACTTGATTAAACCTTTGTGATATTACACTGGGATATTTGAAAATAGCCTTTAGTGACTATCATGTGAGTCTTGTTTCTGATAAATTTATTACTGTTAGCTGAGGTCGTTTTACATACAGGATTTGAGAGTACAGAGTCTGAAACTGTCACTCTGCCCAAGTCGTCATCCCAACTCTGCCCCTCACTGCTAGGTAACTTTGGTCAGGTTGTTCAACCTCTCAGGGCCTCTGTTACTTAGTAAAAAAAAAACACTAGAAATATATGGTATTAATAATAAGTAATCTAACTCATAGGGTGGTAACCAGAGTTAAAGGACTTAAGGTGTGTAAAATGCTTAGCACATAGTGAGAAAGAGAAGTGGATATATAGATCTGCAAACATATATGCATATATATACTTTACACAGATAAATACATAGATAGATAGACCGACAGACAGACAGATGTAGCTTGCTATTATTATTCCAGTTACTATTATTCCCTCTTACAAGGTAGAATGGATTTGTTTATAGTTAAGGAAAATTATGTTTGAAAAGGACTGAGTAACTTTCTCAGGATGTAGGGACAGCAAATTCTATATTCAGAATCAAATATCTATGCTAGCTGTCACTCAGCATCTTCCTCCCTTCAACATCAGACTTTATGTAAAGGTCAATGAAAATGTTGCAGGAGAGGAAGAAACACCAAGGTAAGTTGGCTGCTGCCCAGACTCTTACCTCTGTCCATTTCTAAAAGCAAAAGATCAATCAGTGCTTGGGGCTTGGTTAAGCATCGGTGGTGTACTGAGCCCTTGGGGATGGCATAGCTTATCTGGAGAGCTGGACAGAGCTATAACTAGCCTATATGAAGTAATGTATGCTGCTAGACCAAGTGTTGGAGGGATCTAGAAGTCTGAGGGGGAAGTGAAGCATGGGTCTGGTTGCCATTGTCAGCTTTTCTGGTCCATGCTTTGTTTCAGACAGATTTCTGCCCACACTGCCATGTAATAAGTAGCCCTCAAGTCTCATTGGGTCACACTAACAAGCCGTCCTTTTTCTCTACCTGAACTTGGCTCTATGCTAAAGGTTAGTCTCAGGGCTGCTGTATCAACTGTCTTTTAGGATGAGCGGCCACCAGTACATGCTCTTTTCACAGCAACTAGCAGGCCAGCAACAGGCCAGTGTGAAGTGTTCAGACATATTTTAAAGCCTCTAATCACATCACTGGGGCTGACTTCCTATTGGCCAAAACAAGTCCCACAGCCCAGCAGCATGACCCAGCACTGGGAAGCTGCCTGTGTCTGCTCTATTAAGAGGACCTACAAACACACACTGGAGTGCTTACATAATCCTGTAATGTAGATAGAGGAGCAAATTGGGAGCAAAAATGCAATCAACCATGATTGTCACAAGCAAGGCCAAAACACCAGAGAAGAATGTGGGTTTATTCAAGCACTGCCAGCAGTTCCAGAAAATGGAGGTGTGGCTACTATATTTATTAGGTGAGAGACAGACACTCAACTCAGATTTCCTTTTACTTCAGCCCGAGGAGTGTGCATTTGCTACATAGCTGGGAAGGCTGAGGTTTACTGAATTCTCGTTTGACCATTTACAATGGCTCTAATGCTATGCTCAGGGCTCAGTGACTCTCTCTCCATCTTTCTGTCCTGATTTTCTGTGTAGTAGGCAATTGAACTTGTCAGCCTGAGAATTTTGTAGAGTTTACAACTTGAGATGCCAAAGGAGAAAATCTCTCATGGCCTCCATGTAACCAATCTTGGGAAGCTGCCCACTGAGCCAGTTTGCCATTCTGAGTAGCCCCAAATCAGTTCCTGTCATCCTGGAAAGGCATAATCTGGGTGAGCAGCCAGCAGGGTGGCCGCCTGAAGCACAAGGGTGGTCAGCCACAAGATCACTTGGGAAGAAGAGTTCGGCAAAGAAAATCAGGTTGCCAGGCATCAGTGATTCATGCCTGGAATCCTAGCTACTCTGGAGGCTCAAATTTGAGGATTAGAGTTCAAAGCCAGCTTAGGCAGGAAAGTCTGTGAGACTCTTCTTCCTATTAAACCAGCCAAGAGCCAGAAGTGAAGCTGTGGCTACAATGGTAGAGCACCAGCCCTGAGCAAAAACCTAAAGGACAGGAAGTGAATGAAAAGGAGAATCAGGTTATTTGGGGATAATGAAGGAATAGATAGCAGGCACTGCTCTGATATGTATTGTTGTCCTATGCTGTTGAATAATAAGCAAAGTCACACACACCACCACCACCACCACCAGCACCACTACCACCAGCACCAAACTTCTGTGGTTTCAAACAGCAACTTAGCATTTCTCACAGTTCCTCTGCTGATTTTTCCTGGGCTCACAGGCCTGCTGTCACATGATGTATCCACTGGGACCAGAGGGTCCAAAATAACCTCATTTGTATGAGGGGAATTTGGTGCTGGCTGTGGATGGGATGCCTTACTTTTCCCTCACACGGCCTCTTCTCCTGAGCCTGGCCTTCTTCAAAGCACAGTGGTCCCGGGGAAAGGAAAGAAGGTGAAAACTCAAGCCGCCAAGTCTCTTCGGGCCTAAGTGTTAGAAGTCACACAGCATCCCTGGCTTTCCCTGTAGTCATAGCCAGTCCAGATTCGAGGAAAAAGGAAGTAGACTGTTCCTCTTGATGGACAGCAAAGTCCTGTGGCATAGAAGCCTGGGGGAAGGGAGGATTTGTGGCAGCCATCTTGGCAAACAGAACAGGCTCAGCCCACAGTAGGAGTAGATCCATGACTCTCAGTGGTTCACCACCTCCTACAGGAAGCCTTCCTATCCCATGTCTCTCAATTGACAAGTAGGGCCACTGTTCTAGGGGTTTCTGAAACAGATACCATAGTCTCTTTGCTTGCCTTTCCCCTGAGACCTTGTAAAGTACAGGCCTCCCTTGCTAGGTTGCTACGTCTTGGAATATCAGAGGATACCTTAGCTGACACTTACTTTTGCCTCATGGCAACTGATAAATAGAATTGTCGCTCCCTGTAGGGCCCAACTCTTTTTTTTCACCCTTCCTAAGACAATACCCCTGGCCCTGTGGTTGTAATATACTGTTTTCCCTGACTTGCCTTCCAATGGCTCATGTGTTGGAAATTTGGTCTGTAATATGGCAATGGTGGGAAGTAGTAGAATCTTTAAGAAGTAGGATCTAGGCTGAGTAGGGTGGTGCACAGCTATAATCTCAGCTACAAAGAACCTGAGGTAAAGATGAAGGTAAAGTTAACATGATTCTATCTCAAAAGCAAAACCAAGTGTCAAGAAGTATGATGCAAGTGGTAGAATGATTGCTTAATGAGCATGAGAGACCTTGGATTCACTCCCCAGTAGCAGAGAAAGAGAGGTGGGGCCCTACGGGAGCTAGTTAGGCCTTTTAGGGTGCTGGCATTGAAAAGATTAACATAGTTCTTGAGGGACCCTTGTTAGTTCCCAGAAGAACAAATTGTTTAAAAAGAACTAACCTTGCTAGGTGCCAGTGGCTCACACCTGTAATCCTAGCTACTCAAGACGCTAAGATCTGAGGACTGCAGTACAAAGCCACTCCAAGTAGGAAAAGTTGGTAAGACTCTTATCTCCAATTAACCACGAGAAAGCCAGAACTGGAGCTGTGGCTCAAGTGGTAGAGCACTAGCTTTGAGCACAAAAGCTCAACGATAGCTCCCAAGCCCGGAGTTCAAGTCCCAGGACCAGCACACTCACACACAAAAGCATGAACCCTTCTTGTTGTCTGGATTTCTGCCTTGCCATGTGATCTCCCTCCTTCACTTGAACACTATCATGGTGCCCTCCACCATAGGGCCCTTACCCGAGGTAGAACAAATGCGTTGTTAATATTGGACTTTCAGCCTCTAAAACTATGAGTGTATTAACCCTCTTTTTATTTATATGATGTCCAGCCTCCGGAATTTGTTAGAGCAACAGAAACTGACTAATACATATAGCTTTCCAACTCTGGTGGAAAACAGCAACGACAATCCAAAGTTAGAGAAAATGAAAAGGAAAACAGTTGTATTATAAAACACTTCTGGATCAAACAGGAAAAATCCAAGCCTGGTGTAGCAGAATACTGCCATCTTTACAAACTGGGGTTCACTTACTTCTCACTGCCTTCTCTGTACTCCCAGTAAAGTTGTCTAGGCTCAGAATTTTGCTTGCCTCTGCAGCCTGGCTTCCCTCTACAGAGCAATGAGAACCAAAGCCCAACTCTTCTTGTTTCTTTGCTCATTCACTCAATTCCTAAATAACAGGAAAGAGCTTCATATTATGGTGCTATCTAATGTTAAGTGTCTCCGCTATTATCTAACGCATGTTAACGAGGCCAATCTAATATTTGCACTATACTGGTGGACTCGTGTAACAAAGGAAATCTGGGAACCAGAAGAGACTACCACTGTGAAATCTATAGGGTCCTCTCTCTCCCTCCCAATTCTATAATTTCTAGAATGTTTGATTGTGAGATAAATTTGGTTTGAGGTAAATTTCAGTTTGTCCTTTTATACCATTCAATAAACACCAAGGAGGAATCCTAACCTTTCTAGGGTTTGTATCTTTGGCAAAATTTCCACAGAGCTCAAAATGGTCCTGACAGCCACATCAAAAAAAATTTTGTTTTTGGTTCATCTTATCAAAAGCCTCAAACTGCTTTATTTCCCCTTTGCCAAGATGCCTATGCTATAACCACAACCAATGATTTGCTGGAATGTGGATTGCCTTCCAAAAGCATGCCCCCCTCCTCCTGCACAGGGAGTGCTTTGAGATGTATCCTTTCCATGACCATGGTCCAGACTCCATACTGGGAGGTGACTGGGCCCTTTGTCCTTAGCTTTCTGACACACTTCTTCATGAGAAATCATCCTGAGAGGGTTGGCTGACATCAGGATAGACATAGTTAAAGTGTGCTGAGAAGGTCAATGTGGCAGGATCCCTCTCTTCATCACTCACAAAGCCCCAGGGAGAACAGAGATGCCATGTCAAGGAATGGTCCCTGACCTCAGGCAGTTCTCAGTCTGGTTTCAGAGCAAGTTCCTTTCTGAACAACCATTGGACAATAACACATTGACTAGAAAGAAGAAAGCTCAAATAGGAAGCAGGAGAGATGGGAAACAGAGGTAGAACAATGGGAAGGGGAGCCCTGAAATTTAGATGGGCTCACCATCCAACCTACACCAGCTATCCAGCTAAAAATGGTCTCTACCAAGCTCATCTCAGGAAGATAAACACATATCCAAATAACAGATTGTCATAAATTACCGTCATGTGTGTTCTTCTTTAGGTATCTCCTATATTACTGTGTTCACTGTCATTAAAGAGGATAATGACAGCACTCAGGAAGCTAAGGAAGGAGGATAAAAATTTGAAGGCCAGCTTGAGTTAGGAAGCAAATACAAGTGTCAAAAATCAAAACAAAAAGTATAAGGAGGTAGGCTCTGGTGGCTCAAGGTTGTAATCCTAGCTACTGGAGATGCTGAGGTCTGAAAATTGAGGTTCAAAGCCATCCTGGGCAGGAGAGTTCATGCGATTCTTATCTCCCATTAATCACCAAAAAGCCTGAAGTAGAGCTGTGGCTCAAGTGGTAGAGCACCAGCCTTGAGTGAACAAGCTAAGGGACAGCATCCAGGCTCTAAGTTCAGGCCAAAGGACTGGCACTACAAAAAAAAAAGAAAGAAAGAAAAGAAAAAGACAAGAAGCTCAGAGATTATTTTTAAGGAACCTCTAATACCTAACAAGATCAAGAGATGGTTAACTCCAACAAATTCCAAGAGAAATACAAAATTAAAACAGTATCACCTCACCTGAAGACATTAGCAAAATGTTTGAAGTTGAATAAAAGCAAGTGCTGTAGAAGATGGAGGACGAGTGGACGCTTATAGACTGCTCATGGGATACAAAGTGACACTGTTATCCTGAGCGGGAAGGGCTACCTGACAATACTGAGCAAACCCTATTACTCAGAAAGCTCCCCAAGTCTTTGCCTCGCTGGTACATACACCAGAAGCATTGACTAAACACATCCAGTATGTATACAGACCTTTAAACAATGTGATGAGTGAAAAAGGAAGAAAATTTGGAGCTTTACATTAAATTACAGCTCTTCTAAATTAGAAGCACATGTATAGCAAAACCTCACCATATTTATCTTGTGTGATAGACCTGGAGTAGGATAGAGACAAAAGAATGGAAACAGGACAGGGACTGTAGAAGAAAAGTATGAAAACAACAAAACTCAAGAGGTCCGTCTATGTCTGAATGGATGATGGCAATAGAGCTCTGCATTGGATGACTAGAGGACAAAAAGCTAAGAAGAAAACCAGGGAGAACAATGGAGAAAGATGGCACATGTCATTGTGCTTAAGGAGTCCAGAGCAGACCAGTTAAATCTTTTTAAGAGAAGAAAAATGAAGTTCAGATTGAAGCCATTAAGAGACTCATCCAAGGTCACATGAGAAAGGCTTAAGTCCATTTTTCATTTCTGGTCCAATCTCTTCCCACAGCCTCTTTCTTAGAATGGGAGAAAGCAATGTATTCTCAATGGTCCAAAGCCAGTCATTGTGCTAGATAACCAAGATGGCAGCCAAAAGGATGGAGGGAGAAAGAAGAGCACCAAATAGCCTTGGTCAGTGGTAAAGCACTCTGCTCTAACCAAACCAGGCAGCTGTGCAGTAGCTCAGAGGAACCAACAACCCGCATTACACAAAGCTTGAATGTACACCCTTTCCATCTCCTCAAGGACAAATTGCATTGCTGAGCATCTCTGAGGAGGCTCTGTACCACTCCTTTGCTGCCCAGGCCTGCTGGAACATTCTTGTTTATCCTAAGTCAGCTTTGTGTAAATATATTTGCAGTCAGGACTTCTTCTGTTGTAAAGGAAAGATAACCAACTCAAAGAGACATAAAAGCTTGGGATTAGTGGTTATCTGCTCATGTGACTTACCAGTTCATGGAATATAGATCCCCAATTCAGGCATGGTTAGATCCAGAGCTTTGAGAAAAGTCAAAGGACACAATCTGTGTTTTTTTCTCTCTCTCTTTCTCTCCCTCCCCTCTTTCTCACACATATACACATTCCCTCTCTCATTCTCTATCTCTTTCTGTCAGTCTGTCTGTGTTTCTGTTTCTCTTTCTCCTTTTTTCCTCCCTCACCTCCTCCTTCCCTCTCCCCACCCTCCAGTTTTCCTCCCTATTGCCTTCATTCCAAGGCAAAATCTCCGCCCCCCCCTCCCACCAAGCCAGTAAAGATAGTTGCTGGCCAGTCCAGCTGGTATTCCACCCACTCAGCAATACTAATCAGTAGAGTGTATCTCTTTTCCCATAGCCACAACACAAACACAAGTTTCAGAAAGCTGTCATCAGGGCTGGCTTATGTCATGAGCCCAAAAAGAATTAATCATTGCAGTCAGGGATAACGTGAGCTCTGACTGGTAGGCCTGGGTCATATATTTACCCTCAAAGTGTGTGTATAGAGGAGAGGGGAGGCTTAAGGTCAGTAGCAAATAGGGTAGCAATTACCACAAAAGGAAATGAGGTAGCTGTGTAAGCACATACAACAGATACCCGCTATTACACTGGTGTGCATGTGTAATATATGTGCATGTGTATAAGTACATATTCTTATATATATATATATACTTATATGTGACTTTATATGTGTTTCAATTTAGTTATTTTTACTTAGCTAATGTGGTCACTTGGCTCAAAATTCAAAAGATACAAAATAGGGGCCAAGAAGAATTTCCTTTCCACCCTTATCCCATCCATACAGCCCATTACCCTGCCTGAGGCAGCCATGGTTTCTGAGCTCTTATCTTTCTTTCCAGAGGTAGTGTGTGGATATATACAAGTCAATCATAACCAGTTCTCTGCCCCTCCTCCACCTCCCCTGTGTACCCAGAGGAGGCTTTCCAGCCAGGTATGGCAGTGTGCACCTCTGAGCTCAGCCCTGAGACAAAGGCAGGATGATCCCAAGTTCAAATTCAGATGGGGCTACATAGCAAAACTCTGTCTCAAAAATGCAGCAAACAAAAAGATGAAATGGAAACACATGAAGGCCTTCTGTATCTATGATTGTATTTCTTGGTAGGGGGGGTCCAATCCAGCCCTGCAGGGGTGTCCCTTAGCAGCCACCCCCCCACCCCAAGGTCAGGTTGGTTGGGCTGTGGGCAGCATGAGCACGGGTTTTATAATTGGGGTGGGAGGCTGGGAGGGGCAGGAGGTGAGTTGTATTTAACTTTCACAAGCATCCTGTAAGGCAGGAAGTAGTCCAGTTCCTCTTTTTATTTTGGTCAGTCATAGGGTTTGAACTCAGGGCCTGGGTGCAGTCCTGGAGCTCTTTTGCTCAAGGCTACTCCCTTACTACTATGAACCACACCCCCATTTCCGGTTTTCTGGTGGTTCATTGAAGATAAAGAGTCTCATGGACTTTCCTGCCCAGAGATGGCTTTGAACTGTGATCCTCAGATCTCAGCCTCCTGAGCAGTTAGGCATGAGCCACCAGTGGCCACCAGTGCCCAGCAGTCTTAATAGACTCAGACCTCAAGCCTGAGCCAGAGTGACATGACAAGTACACAGACCCAGGTCTTCCCGGCAATAACTCCCCTCCCTGGACAACAGGGTTCAAAGGTTGCTCCTATGTCAGCCCCTCCCTCTGCCACTGACTGGCCAAGTTTAGAAATGACCCCAAAACTTAGAGGCCTGAAAATAGCCAATCACAGGGCATGGCAAGGAATGTGTTCACCACCAGGCCGTCGTTCATCTGTTGATGAAGAAACCTGGGACAGATTTTTTACATGTGCCTGGAGCACCCCAGGTCCTCTCCTCTCCCTCCCTCTGCCTGCCGTGGAAGCCACGCTTTTGATGGCCGGTGGCACGGAGAGACGTAGAGCAGCACAGAGCAGCATGGGTCACAGCGGTTAAGTGTTGTCATAATTCTCTCCCCTGGAGCAATGAACTCTATCTCCCTTCAGCCTGTGTGGGAGGAATGCAATCCAGTTTCTCCTTGGAACTCAGAGCACATAGTGACTCCTTTCTCCTTTTGTGGTCAGGAAATGAGTTTTGCTCTGTTTTGTTCACTTGGGGGCTTATTATGCAATTGCTTAAAATATGCAACGGGATGCAGATATTTATATGAGGATGTTGAAATGATGGCTTTTTAATGGAAGCAATCTAATTATGCCATATCTGTGTCCTTTTCGTTTTTTAAAAATTCTTACAGTGTTTTAAAGAAGAGATGTGTGTGTGTGTGTGTGTGTGTGTGTGTGTGTGTGTGTGTGTGTGTGCATCTGGGTTGTGTTTTTGTTTTTGTTTAGGGTATGTGGTTTTATTTAATCTCCCAGACTGTTGAAATGAATTGCAAAGGGAAAAAAATCCAAAAAGTATATGGCTGCGATTTAACAAGATAATTAGCAGCTGCAATTTATAACAAAATCTAAAGCAATTATCACTTCAGGAGGACCCGGAGGAATCCCAGCTGCCAAAGTCCTGCTTCGCTGCCAGAAGGAATGACATCATAACTGCTCCAGACAAAGGGGAGGTGGCTTCTGGTCACTGTGATGTCACTTGCTCCAGCCGGCAGTCCCAGACAGCCAGGAGACAGGTGGCTGCTTCCTGGCATAGGAGAGAGAAAGACAGTCACCAAAGGACATCAGGACATAGAAGACCCAAGCCTTGTCCTTCTGAGCCCGTGTGGACCACCAAGACCAAACATGGATATTCAGGCTCCTCTCCAAGTCTTTCTAGAGCCTTCTTTAGAGAATGCAACCTCATGCCAGGTGCAGGTGGCTCAGGCCTATAATCCTATAGCTACTCAGGAGGCTGAGATATGAGGATCAAGATTTGAAGCTAGCTGTGGCAGACAAATACAAGGGACTCTGATCTCAATAAAACAACAAAAAGCCAGAAGTGGAGCTGTGGCACAAGTGGTAGCATGCCAGCCTTGAACAAGAAAACTAAGGGGAAACACTCAGGCCCTGAGTTCAAGCTCCAGTACTGGAACACACACACACACACACACACAGAGAGAGAGAGAGAGAGAGAGAGAGAGAGGAGAGAGAGAGAGAGAGAGAGAGAGAGAGAGAGAGAGAGAGAGAGAGAGAGAGAAAGAGAGAGAGAGAATGCAGTCTCATTTTTAAATCTTTATCCCAACTACTCAAATTTTAGTGGCTTATTGGACCTTGCTCATGGCCAAGTTTACCACGTCACCAAAACATTTTTTCAAAGACTGTTCGGTTGCACTGGACAGCAGTCAAAGCAAGCTATGAAACAAGATTCGTGTTTTCACCTCAGGCTAGCTTTCTTTCATCCTGGGGCTATTTCTCAATCTTCGCTGCCGAATTTTTTTTAATCAAAAACAGAACTGTCTAGCACAAAACTGACAAGTTCTAGATAGCAAACTGGAATTTTTCATTGATCAAACCTTCTGTGGAAAATTGAGCCAGGATTATAAAATGCCAACAAATGTTTAACGGCATTGTGGGATAGCCCACAATTGAATGCAGGCTCAGTTTTCTGGTAGTTCTGAATGATGGAGAAAAGCAATCTGATTTCCTTGACAGACCAGCAGGCTGGCTCTAGGCACAGGCAGCCAAATATACTCCCTCCCTGAACTCCTTCGTGAAACTATAAAGCCACAGCCAAGCCTTGTACGTCACATTGCCAGATGACATTCTTGGTTCCCTGGGTGGGGAATCTGTCCTCTATCCTTTGACAGATAAACCACAAAAAGATGTGTGCTTGCTCATTCAGACTAGCTTCCTCTCCTTCTCCTCCCCGCCCCGTGTGTGTGTGTGTGTACATGTATGTATGTGCATGTGTGTGTATATGCATGTGTGTATATGTGTATGTGCTTGTACTGGGGTTTGAACTCAGAGTCTTACACTTGTCTTTCCCTGTTCAAAGCTGGCTTTCTTGCTTAAGGCTAACATTCTACCACTTAAGCCACACATCTAATTCCAGCATTTGGGTGGTTAATTGAACAGAAGAAACTTGGGGACTTTCCTGCCTGGGCTAGCTTTGAATCTCATCCTCAGATCTCAGGCTCCTGAGTAGCTAAGATTACAGGAGTGAGTCACCCATGCTAAGCCTCCCTTCCCTCTTAAAGCAATCTCCTTTAAGCCTAAGTTATGAATTAGAAGGGAATAAAACAGTCAGGACTCTTCCCAACCTCAGCAGGAAGACTTCTGGGTCTTACAGAAGATGAAATGAGATTTGAACAGTCCCCAGAAAAGCCACTAGTTCCCAGGGCTCACTCAAATACTGAGACCAAACCCTGAGGAAGAACAGGCCTGCCCAGAGTCCAGCCTCCCTTTGGAAGCCAGCAGGATTCTTTAGCCAAAACTCAGTGTGCAGCCCACACAACAGATCCTTTGGCCCAATGCCATCCTCAGCCTTCTAGAAAACTTCCTGCTTCCTTTATGGAAAACAGGTGTCTATGTCTCCATGCATTAGGCCGGACGCCAAGCAGGATCCTGGGCTAAAGGGTGGTTCCTGTTATCTATTGCTGCTTAACAAACTGACCCCAACTTCATAGTATAAACAACAACCATTTTAGAATGCTCCACGGGTCAGGAATTCAGAGGGGGGCTTCACAATGTCTGTGGCCTCAGCTGGGCTACCTTGAATGGCTGAAGACTGAGATCATCTGGAAGCCTGTTTACTTACATGTCTGGTGCTTAGACTACAATTCAAAGGCTGGGTTTAGCTGAAACAACTGACAGGTCTGCCTAGATGTGACCTCCCTTTGCTGCTTGAGCTTCTTCACAGCATGGTAGCCTAGAGTCAAGTTACCTTCTCTTGTTGCTCCAAAGGTGGAGGTAAAACTTGCATGGCCATTTGTGACCTAGTCTTGGAAGTTACATAGCAACTGTCTTATAGTCATGTTTTGGTTCAAGTAACCACAAGTTTACCTATGCCCTAGAGGAGGAGCCATAGAAATACTGGGGCTTGAACTCAGGGCCTAAGCACTGTCCCTGAGCTTTTTTGCTCCAGGCTAGTTTGCTCTCCCACTTGAGGCATAGCTCCAAACTTCCAGCTTTTTGGTGGTTAATTGTAGATAAGAATTTCACAGACTTCTTGGTCCAGGCTGTCTTCAAACCAAGATTTTCAGATCTCAGGCTCCTGAGTAGCTAGGATTCCAGGTATGAGCAGCACCCTGCTTGTCTGTTTTTGTTTTTTTTCTTTCAGTATCTAATTTTGCTCTATCATTTCTGAGCAGAAGTTTCCTACCTCAATACCTAAGTACAAATTCTATTAAGTTGTGATGCATGCACGCCTTCTGTCTGCAAAAAGCAAGCACTTCAATAGAAAGCAGTTGAGGATCTGAAATTTTGGCCAGAGTTCTTGACAAAGCACAGTTCTTTTTATTTAAAAAAAAAAAGTTTATTGTAAAGGTGATGTACAGGGGGTTACATAAGTCAGGTACTGAGTGTAAGGTCTGTCAGCTTACACAACGTCCCCCCCACCCCCCACCCCCGGCTCATACATAAGGTCTGCCCTTGGCAATGCGACTCCGCCCTTGGCTGATGATACCTGAAGGGCAGGCAGAGTACCTCCCACCTTAGTTGCATGGCATGAGACCCCCCTGAGAGAGAGCTCATTTTCCTTTCCTCTGTGGGAACTTGGCCGGCAATAAACTCTTTTGCTCTACTTAACTTCACCTATGGTCTGTGGTTCTTCTGGGATAATTTTCCTTTCAAGGTCCACCCCAGGAGCGCTCCACGCAGATGCCCCCCACCTGGTTAAGTGTCCACCCAGTTTTACCTGGGTAACTAGCATACCTGGAAGCAGTTACTTCCCCCTTTCCTGAGGTCACATCCTAATCCGCCTGGCCACACCCCACTGCCCCTGCCATAGATAAGGCAGGGGTGGGTGGGGGTTGCCCCCTCTCTCCGGGCCTGCAGTTCTGTAATGAACTTTCTCTCCTGCCTGAGTATAACGTGGTACATTACTTTTTTTTTTAACACTATTGCCTCTTCCCTTGTTTTCTCCCAGTTTTTATCCCCTCTTGGCTCCTCTCCCCCAGAAGTTGTGTAGTCATTTTCATCATAATGTCTAGTGGGTATCACTGCTGCATTAGTTCACCCTTTATCCCACCATTCTGGTGCTCCCCTTACCCTTCCCCAAACAGATGAATTTACATATAAGACAAAAAGTACAGAAGTCAAAAACAATTCAGAGATGCTTGTTTTTCTACTCCAGTTTCCCAAATGCACCTGATAGCTTACTGGACCTCGAAAAGGGTACCCAGCATTTTCACAGACTGATGCACATGGTGCTGATACAGAAAACAGAAAAGGGGTCCCAGTGGGGACTGGAAGGGAATTTCTGACTTAGGGGGACTCTACCTCACTCCTTCATTCTTGCCCTTCCCCGACCTTGAAGGATTGACCCTCCACCCTATTGCCTCAGGCCCATACAAACACCAGGCAGGAACCTCAATAAGCGAACCTGCTTTGATATGCAGACACCGGGCAGAACCTTAATATGGGAACCTGCATTGATATGCAGGCAGGACATCTCACCTAGGCCCAGCTGTAAACAACCCTCCGTGGGAAAAGCCCCAACCTGCTAGACCTAGTGGCGCTTTCAATAACCTGCCTCCTTGCTGAGACCCCTTATAAGTCTGGTCCCTTCACCCCGTGGCTCAACCTCCAAACCCCCGGGAAGGTCTGTGCCCCTCGCTGTTCCTCAATAAACAGTCCTCGCCTGTTGATGATCAAGTCCGGCCAATTCCTTTTCCATTCTCCTCTATTTTCCCAACACACCTCCCCCATTCTTTTATGGCTGAAGGATCTCAAGGCTCAAAGGGCCTATGACTTGTCTAGGGTCACAAATGTGTCAGTAGCTCAGTTGAAATTGGGCCATCACTCTGCCCTCTGCCCTGGGGCATTTTCCACAGCTGGCTGACAGCCAGAGGTTACTCTCAGGGGAAATCCACTAATCATCTGCTTTTGACCGGCTCAGTCAGTCACCCTGGGCCCCTGGGCAGCTCTGGGCCTGCTGGATAGGGTCCTGCCCACTCCTCAGCAACCCCTCAAGCTCTAGCTGCCAGGGCTACCTCCCTGAAGCCTGTGGTCTGCGGAGCTAATGGCAGCGAATGTTGGGGGGGGCGCGGAGGGAGGAAGAGCAGCGGAGCGGCAGTAATTACAGCATCGAGGATATACAAATGGACCTGCAAAGATGACATTAGAAGCATTAGACCTGGCATGGCTCTGCCTCCAGAGAGGTGGCTGGAAGGAGGCTGGGGCTGGGGGACACAGACAGACAAGCCTCTGTCTCACCCCACCCCCACCCTTCCCAGCCTAGGCTCCAATGACAAAGCCAAGCTTCATAAGTCCCTCACAGAACCAGTCATCAGCCGCCAGTCTCATGTGTGCCAGGGAAGATAACAGATGTCTTTCAGGGGCAAGTAATTGCTTGAGACACAACTGGTCACCCCATCCCATAGGAGGCTGCATTGGAGGGAGAGACCCTGGCCTTGGAGTGGGGGTGGGGATTTGCCTGGTAGGCAGCCCCCTCCCAGATTCCCATGATCGATCCTTAGATAACCTAAGGAGTTGCCCTGGCCTATAGTCCCTGAATCTGGGAAAGGTCAATATTTTATCAGCAGTCCTACTAAGTCCCTCCCCAGAGTCTGATGGAAGTCTGAGGACGGGGCAGTGTATCTTGAATGGAATCTGTCACCAGAGGAATTCCCCAGAGGCTGTAAGTGGCTGGGAGGAGGGGGGTAAATGGAAGGGGGGCGGGGCAAGGCTTTGGTCAGATACTGTCCTCCAAAGCCTGAGAAACGAGTTGGAAGCTACTACACGGACTTTGGCCAGGGCTGGCACCAGTAGGTGTCACTGTAGCGAAGGATGCCCCCCTTCCTATTGGGGGAGGGGAGGAAGGGCTGATGGGGGGGGCAGCGTTGGTAAAAATAGAGCTCGCCTGTATTTCCATTGCCAAGCGTGGTGATTTATAAGGCTGGGAGCAGACGTGTGTGTAAATGTTTTTGCGTGTGTGAGATGTGTAGCCAACCTCAGGCAGGCTTTTTTCAAACTTGCAAGGAGAGTGGAGGGAGGGGGAGGGGACAGTAAGGGAGGCAGGCGGGGTGGGAAGCACATGGGCCACTTTTATGTAACAGTCCTCTGATACACGCCGTGGTGGGGATTGATGCTCTCTTTGAAGTAAATTGCATCCTGGTGCACCATAGCATGAAAGTTAAGATTTACCATGGCTGGGACCTCTGAGACCCTGCTGGAAGCTGGAATAATTAGCACAGCATTTGACTGCCTCTCCTCCCGCTCTGCAGGCGGTGACAGGAGTGGCACTAATACATCTTCCAGGCCTGGGCCCCGTGTGTTTGTCATGGGGTCTGGGGGGATGCTGGGGGGGGGTCCTGGTCAGCTGAAGCAAAGGCATGGGCCAGGGGGTAGGGCTAATAGGACTGATTTCCCCATTGGAGACAGTGGGATCTTGCTTTTCCTTGGTCTAAGTGGCTCAGCACACCACAGATGAGTATCTTGAAGTCCTGGTCAATTTGGGGTGTCCCAAGCCCAATTATATCAGCTACAGAATACGATGGGCTTCAGAAAGAAGACAATGGCCGAGTCTCCAAGTTCTTCCAACTTTTTCTCGTCCCCCTCGGACCTACAGACAGTATTCCCTATCCTTCCCAGGGACAATGTATTTTTGTTCTAGAAGCTGAGAAGTGGCTGATCAATATATCCTAAGCCCTTCTAGAAGGATCTTAAGAGCTGCCTGGTCACCCCAGCTCTGCCGCTAGCCAGCTGTGTGCCTTTGGACAAATCCTAGCACCTCTCTGGGCCTTAGCTTCCACTTGTGTACCAAGATAGGGTGGGAGTTTTATGAGGTCATCATGAAGAGCCAGCTGACTCTCCTTCCCCCTCTCATATCCTGTAGGACATCTCTGTAGAACATTAAGGTGTGAAAGTTTAGAAGTCCAAGTGCTGTGATAGGGTGTAGGGGAAGGGGGATGAAGGGGCAGTATAAGTGCCTCCTGAGCAAGAGCCTTCCTGGGGTTATAATAAGGGCAGTTACCTCTTCTCCAAAGCAAAGAAGCTTCCCAGACCAGCTGCAGACCAAAGCAGTTTCTTTGTGCTGGCCCTAGAACTTGAACTCAGGGCCTGAACGCTTGGCTTTTTTGTTCATAGGTAATTCTCTACCACTTGAGCCACACCTGCACTTCTGGCTTTTTGCTGGTTAATTGGTAATAAGTCTCTTGGATTTGTCTGCCCATGCTGGCTTTGAACCTTGATTCTCAGATCTCAGTCTTCTGAGTAGATAGGATGACAGGTGTGAGCCAGTAACACCCGGCTTTCCAGACTCCACTTCTAACTATAACAAACAAGAGGATTCCAAGTTTGAGGCCAATTTGGTCTATACAATGAGATCCTGAATCAAACCAGAGAGAGGGGGGCTTGGACAGCGTCTTCCACAGTCCAATTTGGATACAACAATTCTCTAAGGTTGCTAAAAAAAAAATGATCCTCGTGCCATATCTGAGGAAACTGAGGCTATGGTACATGTGAAACAAAGGAATGTGGTAGAAATAAGATCTGTGGGATCAAATGCATGGGTCAAATCGAACTCGACCACACCAGCTGGTGAAGAAGACTGGCAAGCAGGCTCCTGATAGGCCAGGAAGTAAGTAAAAGTTCTCCAGGCCAAGGTTGCTGGGCTTCAGCTCAAACCACTTTTGACTCCCTGGTTTGCATGGTACCTGGCACAGGCCAGACCCAGCAAATATTTGCTCAGCTAGATTATGGGATGCCACTACAGAGGACTCACTGATGAGCAGATAAAGCTAGGAGGGCCAAGGAAGGTTCTTGAAGGGAATAGAAAAGCCAGTAATGTAGAAAGAGGTTAGGCAAGGGGGAAGGGCCAAGTTGAAAAGACTTACCCTGTGAAGTCTGGAATGCGGTGGAAATTGGGGCCAGACTACGAAGGAGACAGAGGTGCTGTGGGAGATTCTGAAGAATGATTTTTCCAGAAAGCCTTCAACAATCTTCCCTGACACTCCTCTGGGTCTGGCAATGTGGGCGAAATGTGGTCCAGGAAGTAGAAGCAGCTACAGATGTCACGTGAGAACAGTCTTCCTACACCTCTCTCTTCCTCCACCACACCCTAACTTCCCACTTGCCATGGAGACAGAGATGAAATGAGGCCCTCTGCCTGACAATTCTGGACCTGGAAGGAAAAGAGGGGGGCCTTATCTCAGGACCATCAGGCATATTGCCAAGCCCTTTTCCTACTCCAAGTTCTCTGCAGAGCGTGGGGTATCTTCCAGAGCTGAAAGTGGTTTTGCCCTAGAGAGCTGCCCAAGAGAGCAGGCACCAGTGAGGAAATCCTCTTCCAGGTGTGGGGCCTGAGACACCGCTATATCATTGGCCCTTGCACTCAGAGACAATGCTCTTTTTTGCGGTCTCACCTGGGGCTGGGGACAGACTTACCAACTAGACTGGCTAGCAGAACACCCCGGGGATTTTGGTGCCTCCTCAAATAGATGGATGGGTGTAGAGAGAGACAAGTGGGAAGAAGGGTGGATGGATGGATAGATAGATAAATGAGTAGATGACAATGGATAGATGGATGATGGATAGATGGATGGATGGATGGGCAGATGGATGGGTGGACAAGACAGATGAATGGATGGATATTTAGGTGGATGAATGGTTGAGAGGACAAATAGATAGTGATGGATGGATTGATGGGTGGATAGATAGATAAGTGGATTGAGTCCTCCAGCCTCTGACTGGCTTCTTGCTCCTGAGTCTTACAACCCTTAAAACCATAAAGTTTTTCCTAAGCATCTTGCTTGCTTTTCTCTTAATGATGGCTTTAAAAACACACCCTTTTCACTGCTCTTAAGAGACAACAACCAGATGGACCCAGGTTTGAAAAACCGAGCTGTGTGACCTTGGCCAACCTTGGCCAACCTCTCTGAAATGGTTTCATCATCTGTAAAATAAAAGTGCTGATCATCTGAGGGGCATTTCAATGAAAGAGCTTCAACTTCAAAAGTGACTGGCATGTGCTACCTCTTTTTGTTTTAAGCAAGTGAGCCATCAGCAGAAGGCAACAGCCTGGACTTCGGCATGTCATCATTCAAAGTAGTGAATCCCAAACTTCAGGCTCCTCATCTATCAAAGGTACTAAGTTGTACCTTTCAAGCAGCCACAACTTGAGCACCACTGGCTCACACCTACAATACTAACTACTCAGGAGGTTGAGACCTGAGGATTGCTGTCCAAAGCCAGCCGCAGCAAAGTCCAAGAGAGGCTTATCTCCAGTAAACCAGCAAAAAGCCAGAAGTGGAGGTGTGGCTCAAGTGGTAGAGCCAACCTTGAGCAAAAAAAAAAGTGAGAGTGCAAGGCACTGGGTTCAAGCCCCAACACTGGTGCGCGCGCACACACACACGCACACACACACACACACACACACACACACACACATCCGGAGTTGCCATGAACATTAGACATATTTTATGTAAAGTGCACAGAGAAGGCACTTCACAAATGGTGGCATTCCATTGCCTCTTATGAAAATAGGTAGAGAAAACCAGAAGACAAAGTAACCTGCTTACACCATGCAAGAGTCACTGATTACCTTTAATGTAGCCTCCAAACCATTAAGCAGGACAATAACAACACTCATCCCTACTCCACAGTCCTGGAGGAAACTTCAGGCTCCCTGGTGATTAGCATTGGCCTTGACCTCTGACAGGCTGCAGCTCGCAGGGTAGCTGCCTGTGTTTATTTTGTACAATCCTCTCCACTCCCAGTCCTGGGTTCTTTGCCCTTTCACGAAGTGGCATCTCCAGATGACAGAGAATAATAGCACAGCCATCCCACGATAGCAGTCAAACTTGGTGCCACTTCTTGGGACCATATGATGACCCCTGGCTATGGCCTGATCTGTCTGTCATCACAAGAAGGCTGCAAAGAGTGCCTACCTGTAAAGGTTGTTGCAATGATGAGACAGTGCCTGGCACACATAAAGTCCCCAATCAATGTTAGCTGTGATTATTATCTGCTCTTTGCCACGTACAGCTTTGATGTCTCAAAGACCCATTAATCGTTCAGCCCCTTCTTCAAGGGATTAAAAAAAAACAGCAAATGAAATTTTACATGAAATCACTGCTGTAATATTTCTGCTGCCAGGACAAATCATTAGGAGGGGGAGCAAACCTGGCAGGGATACCATTGCTTGGAATGAAGAAGGGGCATTAATGTAACAGCTTCTGGGTTAATGGCTAGGGAGGGGGGAGGGGATGGCTGCAGAAAGGACTTGCTAGCCTCACTAGGCCAGGGAAGGAGGGGCCTGTCAATCAGGAGGTCCTGGAAGGTGACAGGAACTCTGTGCCTAGCAGAGAAGGGGGAGGTGAGAGAACGTGTGTTCCCCATCCCCTATTCCTCAGATGCTGAGGTCCTTCCAGCAAGGTCACTATGATATGAGTCCTCCTCCTTCAGGACCTGGGGCCTTCTCAGCCCCAACCAACTTGCACTGGTCTCTCTCTCTCTCTCTCTCTCTCTCTCTCTCTCTCTCTCTCTCTCTCTCTCTCTCTCTCTCTCTCTCTCTCTCTCTCTCTCTCTCTCCCCCCTCCCTCCCTCCCTCTCCCCCCTCTCTCTCCCTCGCTCTTGCTCTCACTCTGTGTGTGTGTATGTGTGTGTGTGTGTGTGTGTGTGTGTGTGTGTGTGTGTCTGCTGATAATGGGGCTTGAACTCAAGACTTGGTCACTGTTTATCATTGAAGGCTGGTGCTCTACCAGTTGAGTCACAGCTCCACTTCTGGGTTTTTTGGTGGTTAATTGGAGAAAAAGTCTCATGGTCTTTCTTGACCAGGCTGGCTTTGAACCACCATCCTCAAATGTCACCCTCTTGGGTAGTACACTGCCTTCTCTTGTCTTAAAATCACAGCCCACAGAGGTTTGCTGTCTATGACACAGGTCCCAAGAGACAGCAGACTCAGGATGTGCTACCTCTAGCTCTCTCAACTTCACCACCTCAAACTGAACAGGGAAGGTTCCGTTTTTGTGGGGTTTGGGAGGGTTTGTTGGTTTTTTTTTGTTTTTTTTTTTTTTTTTTTTTGCCAGTCCTGGGGCTTGAACTCAGGGCCTAAGCACTGTCCCTGAGCTTCTTTTTGCTCAAGGCTAGCACTCTACCACTTGAGCCACAATACCACCTCCAGCGTTTTCTGTGGTACTGAGGAATCGAACCCAGGGTTTCATGCATACTAGGCAAGCACGCTACCACTAAGCCACATTCCCAGGCCAGGAAGGTTCAGTATTTTGAGGCTGTGGTTCTCAGAGCTTTGTTGGAGGCTCAAGGGTGGACAAGGGACTGGTAAAAGCCACAGTTGGATATAAGCCTCCATCTGCCTTTCCCAGAGCCAGCCCACTCTCTGCCCTCTTGAGGACAAGATTCCAGAATGTACTTTGTTGTGTTGAAGAAAAGAGTTCCATCGTGTCAAACTCAAAAATACATGGCAACTTTGAGTAGAGATCTCTAGCTACCTGTCCCCTGCCAGTGTCCTTTGTCTTAGGCAGCTGAAGAGCTGGAGATAGATCCAGAAGCCATCAGGGTTCTCCTTCCTGAGTAGTGCTGATCCCTCTAGCAAGGGCTGGCTGGACACAAGGCCTTGGCCCCAGGCCACCTTCTGGCACCAAACTCAACAGTCTGCTTGGCTTCCTGCCATGTGCTAACACACTCCTTGTTGACAAAAAAAAAAAAAAAAAAGCATGCTGTCCTATCTGCGCTCGTGCTCTCTACCAAGGTGTCCTGCTAGTTCCCAAAGAGCAGTTGGAAGTCAAGTTTGAGGCTCATTGCCAGGCTGTCTCAAGGGACATACATCATGTCCTCCTGGGGTAAGTGGGTGGCCTACCTGAACCCAACTCTGTGACCTTCAGGAACTGGGGTGAACATGGATACCCCTTACATACTCAGTGGCTTCAATTTTAAAATTCAGTCTTGGGGGGTGTGGGGGGACATGACCAAAGGTAGAGACCCCTTGGTGAGTCATAGAGGTATGTTGAAGCATATTTTGTCACCTTCAACTTTTGCACCAATGATAGAAGTAGATGTGGGAGCTCCTTGAAAAGGAAAAGAACCCAGAAAGAATGGCTGGGGGACCCAGGGGATATTTGCCCTTTGTGCCAGGGTTTTTTGGGGAGTCCTAGCGCTTGAACTCAGGGCCTGGGTGCTGTCCCTAAGCTTTTTTTTTTTTTTTTTTTTGGCCAGTCCTGGGCCTTGGACTCAGAGCCTGAGCACTGTCCCTGGCTTCTTCCCGCTCAAGGCTAGCACTCTGCCACCTGAGCCACAGCGCCCCTTCTGGCCGTTTTCCATATATGTGGTGCTGGGGAATCGAACCGAGAGCTTCATGTATAGGAGGCAAGCACTCTTGCCACTAGGCCATATCCCCAGCCCCGTCCCTAAGCTTTTTTCACTCAAAGCTTAGTGGTGCTCTACCACTTGAGCCACAGTGCCACTTCTGGTGGTTTTGTTGGGTCTCATGGACTTTCCTGCCAGGCAGTTAATTAGAGTATGGGCTGGCTTTGAACTATCATCTTCAGATCCTCAGATCTCAGCCTCTTGAGTAGCTACTGGCACCCAACTAACTTTTTTCTTTATAAGCCACTTAGCTTCAGGTTTTCTATGCTAATAATGAAAAAGGGGCTGAGATAATGTTAAATGTCCCTTTAAGTACCTTTTTCCAGAAGGTTAAACCAGATGCTTCTGGTAGATGATGCTGGCAGAGCAGATAGATCAAGTTCCTTTAAAAAAAAAACAAACCAACTTTCTTTTTCAAAGTGTTGGGTTTTTTAGCTCTACAGGTTAAAGTTGAAAAATTACCTTTCTGCATCCATCCATCTTTATTGTTCTAATTCCTTAGATTGTAAAAAGGATTTTTAAATGTTAAACTATGTATTTCAAACCTGATATTATAAGAACCAGTTTGACCTTATCAGCCAACACTGACTTTTTGCTCCATTCCTAAGTACACATTCACAGAAAGGAGTTAGCATACATCTCGCCAAAGCCATGTTTTACAATGTCCATAGCCAAGCTAACCTATGCTAAAGCTCATGGGTCATTAGCAGATGAATAAATAAATGGTAGATTTGTGGGATTCATGATGCACAAACTACTACACAGCAATGAAGAGGAACAAACTATAAGTATATGCAAAAAGGTGGGGAAACTCACCAACATCAATATTAGGCAAGAGAAGCTAGATGCGCTAGATGGACTAAATTATCCCATGAATATGAGGCTCAAAGACAAGCAAAGTTCTCTGGGTAAGGAGGGGGCACCTGTGTTGGGGGGAGGGATTGGTGAGTGAGGGCATAAAACTGACTTCTTGGGGGCTGAGGTTCTGTGTCCCTACCTAAGTGTTCTTACAAGCTAGAGCTTTCATCTTGTAAAAATGTATCAAGCTGTACACTTTACAATATGTGCACTTCTCTGAATGTAGGTTAGACTTCAATAAAAAAAAAACTAGGGGAAAAAAAAGCTAATGTCGCCTAATGGCCTAAATTCTATGAATATGCAATAAACTTGCAGCATAAGAATTTTGTCCTGCAATTTGCCACTGACTCGGGAGTTCGGGAGGTGTCAGGGTAACAAAGCACCCCAGGGTGAGCATTTGACAGGAAGCATTAGCTGCCCCCCAGGAGCCCCAACTACCTGATGGGTTTTCTCCTGCTTAAAATTAAAATCCTGCCTGCAAAGATGCCTAGGAAGGAAAAAATGTAGCCACAACCCTCATTTTGCAATGTTATTAACTGTGGTTGTTCAACGCAGTGGGTAGTGGGATTCGTCTACAACTGCTGGCTGGACACCAGGTTCCTGTGCCTGCGGAAGAGGCCAGCGGTTTCTTCGTGTTTACATGCCCCCCCCCAGCCTTACCCATAAAGGCTTAATAAACAGTTTCCTATGGGCCCAGCACTTTGGGCAATGAAAAGAGAAATAATATCTCATTCTAACTTTGCACACATTGCATAGCCAACCATATGAGGCAGTTTATCTACGCAACCACGTGGACTCCATACCACCACCCTGCAAGGGAAAGGCTCCTGTTACTCCCATTGTACAGATGGCGCTTACAAGAAGTGTGACAGCAGTTTACCCCAAATCCCACTGTGACCTCAGACAACTGGGATCACAGCCAGGCAGGAGTTTTGATCCCCAGTCCACATTGCCCTGAGGTGTCATGTCATCTCAGCTCCCCCACCCAAGCCCTCTTTGCACACTTAAACAAAACCCATTCACTTATTCATCTAAAATCCCACTCCACCAGCTGGGTGGTCTGTATTTGATCTGGCACCCCTACCACTGTAGCCCTGGAGGTAATACACAATCGGCCCCCTTTGTCTGCTAGCTCTGATCTGTGCCTTCAACCAACCACAGACTGAAAAAACAAATTTTTTTTTTGCATCTGTACTGAACATGTGCGGACTTTTTTCTTGTCACTATTTCCTAAATAATACAGTATAACACCTATTTACATAGCATTTACATTGTATGGGGTATTTGGGATCCTTTAAAGGCTACAGGAGAATGTGTGCAGTGTCTATTCAAATACGAAGCCATTTTATATGAAAGACTTGAACATCTAGGTCTTTGGGTGCCTGTGTGAGTCCATGGATATCAAAGACAGGTGGTTCATTAATAGTCTAAGGTGTGGGCCCAGAGCCTTCAACTGCTCATCCGACGCTCTCTCCACTGGCTGCAGCCTCTCGCAGAACATCTGCACACTCTTCAACCAACCCTATCATTTTCCCCAAACTTGCAACCCCTGGCACCCAGTTCTTGGTGGCCACCAATGTCATGCATCACGTGGTCAAAAATCATTACTTTGCTCTCTGGCCTTTTGCATCTACCAGCATCTGATCTACAATCAATGGTGGCTGAGGACACCAGGTGAACTTGGAACTTGTAAGTCCCGTTGGGATAACCAATGAGAATACATATTGCCCGGTTTCTTATACTCTACGGAGTCACGCTTGATGGGCCAAGCTCTCAGTGTTTATAGGCTCAGCTCAGTAGGACTGGGGACTCGGACCCTCCCTAAGGGGAAGTTTAGGGGTTCCTGAAAGCACAACATGGTGACTCAGCCTTGCTGCAGCTTCCTCTTCCTCCCAGAACTCACTTCCTGCACCAGCCACCCAATAACCTAAGAAGCTTTAAATAAAGATGTTCATTGATTTTGCTCATGAATCTGTACTTTGGGAAGGTGAAGGTGGGAATATGCCATTCTACCACCCAAATGTCATCTGAGACAGTTACACTGGGCCTAGAATCCACTTCTCAGATGGACCAGTGGGGACAATAGGTAGCTGGGAACTCTGCCAAAGCAGGATACCAGGGCCTCTGCACATGGCCTTGGCTTTGTGTAGCATTGTGGCTGGATTCCAGGTGTGACTATCCCAAGAGAGAGCCTGGTAGAAGCTGCAGGGAAATTTGTGCCCAGCCTTGGGAGTCACAGACAGTTGCTACTACTAGGCTCTTCGAAGCAAGGCAGTCAGAGACCCACCCAGGTTCAAGAGAGTATACACAGAATTTATGTCACCATAGGGGAATTTCAAATTTCTGCAAGAATCTGTAGGACTACAATTATTGTTTTGCTCACACACGGCTTATTATTTGGAGCCACACTCATCCCTGCTAATCAAGGCCAAAGAAAGACACCCGGAGACCTTTCTCATGGAGAATATAATGGTACAATCTTCCAGGTGTTGCCTTGGAGCTCAAGAAAACATCTGTTAAGAAGTCAAATGCAAGGCAGCTACAAAACGATATATTCTATGTGATACCATTCATAATAAAGCATATTTGCAAAACTGCTGTGTGTGAGCACACAAACGTGCATGCTTGTATGTGGAGAGAGAGAGCTAAGAGAGGTATGTATTAGAAAGTCTTAGAGACACGTTCAATTAAACGTGGTCATTTCTAGAAAAAGGACTTGGATTTGGGGGGGTGGAGGGAGGCACTAGGAATAACAACAGGGAATCATTCATGTAGCTTAAATAACTTACAGTGGAAATGTACTCTGATGTAAGTTAGACAATTAAAAAGAGGAAGCAAAGTATAAAAGGGAAAGAAGAAAGAAAAGTAACAATACAAAATTTTCCAATTGATGTCAGAATAAAAAGCAAAATCCTTCACCTAACCCATGTGGTAGAACGGCTTATTGTGATCAACCTTTCTCTCTCCCTGAGAAGAACCCACACCCTTCCGCCCTTTGCTTTTTGCCACACACCTCATAGCAGACTGCGTAGAAATCATTTCCTTATTCTGCTGCTTTAGGGCTTAGCGTGATGACTGAGTTTGGCCAATGGAAGGAAGGCATAACAATGCAATCGTAACAAACCTTGGCTTTTAGAGGCATTGTTTCCAGTTACTCTCTGGACTTGATCATCAGACATAAGAAGAGATTGTTCTAGTAGCTGTTTCTCCTGACCCAACCCATCTCTAGATGACAGCTAAGTCCTACTGAACTACAGGCAATGGAAATACCTATAAATGGGAAATAAATGCTTGTTGTTATAAGCCATGAGGATCGGGGGCTATTTGTTAAACAGCATTATGACAACAGAAAACACTAATGCAGACTGTAAGACACTGAGTTACCTGCATCTTGACGACCATTCCAGCCCCTATCTCTTTATGCTTCCCTTTTTGATCACCCAGTTCTATCCCCACAGGCCTTTTTTTAGTGTCTTAGTGGTTTTATGGTCTTCCCATGACAGATTCCTTCTACCTGGATTATTTTATACCCTCATTCTAGCTAATTCCTACCCATGTTTTAGGATGTCCTCATCTGAATGTCCACTACCTCAGATCTAAGCTACCCTCTTGTTTGGATTTCTTTTTCTTTCTTTCTTTCTTTCTTCTTTCTTTCTTTCTTTCTTTCTTCTTTCTTTCTTTCTTTCTTTCTTTCTTTCTTTCCTTTCTTCCTTTCTTCCTTCTTCCTTCCTCCTTCCTTCCTTCCTTCTTCCTTTCTTCCTTCCTTCCTTCCTCTTCCTTCTTTCTTTCTTTCTTTCTTTCTTTCTTTCTTTCTTTCTTTCTTTCTTTCTTTCTTTCTTTCTTCTTGCTTGCCTTCCCTCCTTCCTTCCTTCCTTCTTTCTTTCTTTCTCCTCTCTCTCTCCCCCCTTCTTTCTCACCAGTCCTGGGGCTTGAACTTTGAACCTGGGTGCTGTCTCTGAGCTTTTGTGCTCTAAGCTAATGCCTCACCACTTGAGCCACAGCTTCACTTCCAGCTTTTTGTGGTTAAATGGTAATAAGAGTCTCATGGACTTTTCCACCTGGGCTGGCTTTGAATCTCAATCCTCAGATCTCAGCCTCCTGAGTAGCTAGGATTACAGCTATGAGCCACCAGTGCCTGGCTTCTTATTTGATTTTCTGATAACATCTTGTCTGTCCCTTCTAGTGTTAATATTTTAGTGCAAATTATGAATATTTGTAGTTACCTCTCTGTAATGTTTGGACTTCTGTCTTCTTCCTCACAGAATAGGCTGTCTTCAATTTAGGATACTTGACTTTGGATTGTTTTATTTGACTTTTGACTTTACAGTGGTACAAAAGCAATATGCATTTGATAGAAAATGCACTCCCAATTCTGACTTTGGATGTCTTCCCAGCCTGGCGACTGCAGTGACAGTCTCTCAGGATGCTGGACGGCAGTAGCGAGTCACATAGCTCCCAGTCAGCCAGGACATCATAAGAGGGAACATGTGACACTTCAGTGTGCTATATTAAATAAATCATGTGTGCTATTATTATTTATATTATTTATATAATATTTATATATTATATATAATTATTATTATAAAGTAGGCTTTGTGCTAGGTGATCTTTCCCAACTGGATGCTAATTTAATTGGCTCTATTTAAGGCAGGCTGGGTAAGTAAGCTAAGATATTCAGCAGGTTAGGTGTGTCAAATACATTTTTGACATAGGATCTTTTCAAAGTGCATAGGCTTGGTCTGCCAGGGTGAAGGAATATCTGCAGCACTGTGGGGGCGGGGGCCGTGCCTATTTTGTTCATCAATATACGCCCACTGCTAAAGGTGCCTGAGACACAGTGTTCCACTGAATAGATGGAGATGACTGTTTCCAACCACGTTACAGGAATGAGAAGAGGGCTTCTTCCTCACTGGGGACAAGAAAGCGATGAAGAAGATGCCATTGATCTGCACATTAAGGTAGGGGTAGAATTTAACATGAGCCAAGCTACAGTCGTGAAGAGCTCCAATGTCTCTAGCAAGCAGAGAGAGATGGGGCAGCTGGGCCTGGTCAGGGTGGTAATACACAGGGCAGGGAGGCATGGGAAAAGAGTGGGGCTTTCTGTCTAGTTATGGAGCTCCAAGTTTTCCAGTAGCCAGCTGAGTTTGGAGCAGACCAGAAATAATAAAGAATCACAAGAAGTCTCTTCTGGACGATGCTATTGGCCAAGTGGGGGAGTAGAATGAGAATTGGCTGAGAAGGGGATGAGGGATGAGCAAAGCCAGGCCCAAATGGAGGTAACTGAATAAACTCCCACTAAGGAGGCAGTAGAGAGTCCATAGGGAGGGAGGGAGTCTGTGTTTCTGCCTTCCATGGCTAAGGGACATGATTTCTGGGACTACCAAGAGCTTGCAAAGAGCCAAGTGCTGCTGATCCACACCCATAATCCTAGCTACACAGGAGGCTGAGATCTGAGGATCTCAGTTCAAAGCCAGCCGGGGCAGGAAAGTCTATGAGATTCTTATCTACAATTAATCACCAAAAAAGCTAGAAGTAGAGCTTGTGGCTCAAGTGGTAGAGCATTAGCTTCAGAGAAAAAGACAAAAAAGAACTAAGGGACAGTACCTAGGACCTGAGTTCAAGCCTTAGTACCAATACACACACACACGGGGGCTGGGGATATAGCCTAGTGGCGAGAGTGCCTGCCTCGGATACACGAGGCCCTAGGTTCGATTCCCCAGCACCACATATACAGAAAACGGCCAGAAGCGGCGCTGTGGCTCAAGTGGCGGAGTGCTAGCCTTGAGCGGGAAGAAGCTAGGGACAGTGCTCAGGCCCTGAGTCCAAGGCCCAGGACTGGCCAAAAAACACACACACACACACACACACACACACACACACACACACACACACACAGAGAGAGAGAGAGAGAGGAGAGAGAGAGAGAGAGAGCAAAGAGTTCTGAGGAAGACAAAAAAACCCTCTTCTTCTAAAAATGTAATTTATACATGCTGAAGCTGATATGACCACAGCAGAGGCAGTTTGGAGAGGAGTATCAGAAGTAGAGGAGACAGCTGAAGCAATATTCCTGACACAGCATTCTCTAAAAGCAGGCTCTAAGATGCTGGCCATGGTTCCTGGACAGGTGACCTCCAGGAACACTGTAAGAGGAGTGAGGAGGTAAGAAAGGGAAGAGAAGGCGGCTGGTGAAGGGAGAGTTGGCAGCTAAGTTAGCACGCAGAGCTCTGAGAGATGGCAAAGAATATGCCTGATACGTTAGCCCACTGGGTAGGCACCGAGCTTTGGTACCTCCAGGCTGACTCCTGGCATCTGCACTCTCCCTGGGGACCACTTATTCCTTGGCATTTCCACACTGCTGTTTCTACAGGGAGGAGAGGGCTTTGGTGGCCAAAGAAAGCCCTCAAAACCAGGAAATGCAGTGACTGGCCGTTGGAAATAGGAAACCACAAACAGAAATGCCATGTTGTTGCCCTCCTGGGCCAGGCATGCTCCTAAATACTCATGATTGTTATCATACGCCATCTTTACAAGAACTATTTTATATAGATACATTTCTTTGGTGAATGAATTAGAGGTTTGACTGCAGGACCTTGCACTGCTGGGCAAATGCTCTTCACTTGAGTCACATCCTCAGCTCTACAAGAACCATTTAAAAGATGAGTAGAATCTGATTTGAATTGAAACCCTTTTGTCCAAATAATTAAAATTTAAGAAAAAAATGAACCAGGCACCTATGGCTCATTCCTATAATCCTCACCATGCAGGATGCTTAGATCTGAGGATTTGGTTCAAAGCTAGCCTGGGTAAGAAAGTCCATGAGACGCTTACCTCTAATTAATCTCCAAAAAACTAGAAGTGAGGGCTGGGAATGTGGCCTAGTGGTCAGAGTGCTTGCCTAGCATGCATGAAGCCCCAGGTTCAATTCCTTAGCACCACATAAACAGAAAAAGCCAGAAGTGGCACTGTGGCTCAAATGGTAGAGTCCTGGAGCAAAAAGAAGCCAGGGACAGTGCTCAGACCTTGAGTCCAAGCTCCAGGACTGGCAAAAAAAAAAAGCTAGAAGTGGAGCTGTGATTCAAGTGATAGAGCCACTGGCCTTGAGCAGAAAAGTGCCAGGACAGTGCCAGACCCTGAGTTCAGGCTCCAGGACTGGCAATAAAAAATAAATATTAAATTGAGGGGTTAGGTGAAGTTCGGAGGGATGGAGGAGAATACTGGAAAAGTTGATATTGATCAAGATGCACTGTACTCATAACTGATAAATTGAATTATAACTCCTTTGTACAACTACTTAAAGATAATAAAAATATAATTAACACCTGGGTGCTGGTGGTCATGCGTATTATCCTAGCTACTCAGGAAGCTGAGATCTAAGGATCCTGGTTATCTCCAATTAATCTCCAGAAAGCTAGAAGTAACGCTGTGACTCAAGTGCTCAAACCTTGAGTAAAGAAGCTCAGGGACTTAACGTATGAAACTGTAACCTCTCTGTACATCAGGGACAGTAACCAGGCCCTGAGTTCAAGTCCTAGGAGCAACATACACACACACACACACACACACACACACACACACACACACACACACACTATGTATATATATATATAATTTAAGATAAAAAAATAATTTTTAAAGATGAGTAGAAATGGACAGGAGGTGTAGCTCAATGATAGTGTATGTACTTATTATGCACGAAGACTTAAGTTTGAGCCCCAACACCAAAATATATATATATATATATATATATATATATATATATATATATATATATAAATGAAGAAAGAGTTCAAAATGTATCCGGTGTTGGAGACCAGAGGAACCAGCCAATAAGACACAACATCCTGGTATCTACAGGACGTTGGTGGGACCCAGAGACTTCCGGCCTCAAGAGCCCAGTGTTACAAGGGAAATAAGGACAGAATCCTTGGTAGAGCCATAGTAACAGTGACTTTATTAATATCTTGTCACAGAGAAAAAGTTAATGAAAGAAAGAAGAAGTAGAAGCCAGATATGGTAACACATGAATATAATCTCAGCACTTGGGAAGCTGAAATAAGAGAATCAAAAGACCAAGGCCAGGCTCAGCTATCATAGTAAGATCCTGTCTCAACAAAACAAAACAAAGCAAAACAAAACAAAAACCCCCAGGGGCCCAAAACAGGCACCAGCCAGTGACTCACACCCATAATCCTAGGTACTCAAAGCTACTCAGGAGGATGTGGCTCAAGTGGTAGAGCACCAGGTGAGTAAAAAAGCTAAGCAACAGTTCAATTCCCTGACTTCAAGCCCCATTACTAATTTTAAAATAAAAAAGGCCTAGGACTAGGACTAGAGATAATCTCAGTGTTCGTGTACTTGCCTAGCATGTGCACTGGGTTGGATCCCCAGTATAGAGTAGTGGTAGCAAGGTTGGGGGTGGGGGGAGAAGAATGGAAGGAAGGAAGTAGAAATCCTACTATTAAAATGGGTAGGACCAAGTGATAATAAGATTTTGAATGCAATGAAACATTTACATGGTGCAGATGTAGACCAAGATGGGAAATCTACTCAACAGTACCCATTCTTGAGGAGAATATCACCCTAGGGAGTTCACTCTGGGGGTTCACCTAGAAGTTCCCTGCTTAGTGTCAGCCTTTGCAGTTGATCTCATTCCTGGAAAAGCAAAAAAATAAACAACAACAACAACAAAAAAGGCCACAGATTGCAAATGGAACACCAGGTTTTTCTCAGCCACATCAAGGATAAACATAAAGGAAATTGATTTATTGATGTCACATGAAGGCAAAGAGTTGATTTTGAAGAATTGTAGTAAATGGCTGGGAAACTGTGGACCAAACAAATTTGGAAAGCTGAGTTAATGCTAAACAAATTATTAATCATTAACAAGAGTTGGGAAATGGGCCCATGCAAGCCGGCTAATGAAAGGAAATGGGGATGAGAAGGCTGTGGAAAGCAAAGATGTTCTGGGGTCATTGAATGTGTGCAAGTTATTGGCTCCATTCTTGTCATTTGGCAAGATAATGACAGAGGCAGTGTGGGAGGCGGGAAAGGCATAAAGAGAGAAAGGCAATTGTATCAGAATTACCCACAGAGCTTTTTCAAAACACAAATGGGCCATGTGACTCAGCCTGTAATCCAGAGGCTGAGATCTGAATATCTTTTTTCAAAGCCAATCTGAGCAGAAATATCCAAGAGACCCTTATCTCCAATTAACCAGCAAAATAACTACATAAAAATAAAAAATTCCTAAGTGGGGCTGTGGCTCAAGTAATAGAGAGCCAGATGAGTGAAAAAGCTAAGGAAGGGACAGTACCCAGGCTCTGAGTTTAAGCCCCAGTACTGGCACACACATACACACACACACACACACACACACACACACACACACACACACACACACACACACAGAGTTCATATTGCCTCTAGTTTCAATAAATCCTTCAGAATTTCTTTCTGTCAGGTTCACCTGGTATCCGACATCCATTGTCCAAGAGTCTTGTCAAAACTGCTATTTTAGCCAGGCACTGGTGGCTCATGCCTGTAATCCTAGCTACTTAAGAGGCTGAGCTCTGAGGATCATGGTTTGAAGCCAGCCCACGCAAGAAAGTCCATGAGACTCATCTCAAACTACTCAGAAAAGGCCAGAAGTGGTGCTAAGGTTCAAGAGGTAGAGCACTAGCTTTGAGCACAAAGAGGCTCAGAGACAGCATCCAGGCCCTGAACTCAAACCCCAGGACCAGCAAAAGAAAAGAAAGGAAGGAAGGAAAGGAGGGAGGGAGGGAGGGAAGGAAAGGAGGGAAGGAGGGAGGGAGGGAAAGAGGAAAAAAAGAAAGAAAAGAAAATAGGACCTTAATGGTTTCACCTGTTCCTGCCATCCTTGACCCCTTCTATGCCTGGCACCTAGTCAGACTTCTTGTTGTTAAATGAATGACATGGATATATCCCCATTCCCATTTCTGTTCATTTTCTTGAAATCAGGTCAATTATTGAAGAACACATGTTCTCCCCAAAGATAAAGGGGATAAATAGTAAAAAGTATCCCCCCCCCGTCCTTCCCCCCCCCCCGCCCCCCATCACGAATCACGATGGCCCTGCAGGGGAAATCTTAGTCTTCCCAGCCACAAGCAGCACAGCAGTGAGCAGGGCTCAGTTCATGATGTCACAGGACTTTCCCGGTCACAGAGTGTCCCAGGGGGATCACAGCTGTCATAGCTACTATGACTTTCGTGGCTGTCGTAGAAACCTGAACTCCCTCAGAAAAGGCGGCCTAGGAAGCCCCTGCCAGACTGCCCTAGTCATGGCCTGAGGTGATTTATGGCACATACACACACACACACACACACACACACACACACACACACACACACACTCATTCATCCTGTCCACAGACCGAAGCTGGGCTAAAGCCCATAAAGTAAGCAACAGCTATTGGCAAATTCATTAATTAGGATTCTGTTTGTACTTTTATTGTGAAGGAAAATCATTTGTCAGCTTAAAGTCAGACCCAGTGCCTGATGAGAAGTGTTATTCTAAGAAGGTATCGACTGAAGGCTCCACACATCTCCTCTCTTCCCATCCCCCATTCTATCCCACCCCCTCCTGTCCCTTAGCTTTCAGGGCCTGTGTAGCCGAGTTGGGGAATTGCCCTCCTCTTAGAACCAACCCAAGCCCTTCTTCAAGATCAATCTAACTTGACTTTTATTTTTTAAAAAGAACTGGTGTCTATGTCAAGAGAGATTGTCTCTCCCCTGACTTGGAGTGAAATCTCATCAGTCAAAATCAGTGGTAATAACTCCATTTCCTGTCCCAAAGATATAACTGTGACCAATGAAATATAAGAAATAGCCAGCCAGGGCTATTTTCTAAGAACTCAAGGAGGGGACTTTGTTTTCTTTCCCTTTTTGTTTGTCAGTCATGGTGCTTGAGCTCAGGACCTGAGCACTGTCCCTGAGCTTTTTCGCTCAAGGTTAGTGCTCTACCACTTTGAGCCACTTCCAGTTTTCTGGTGGTTAGTTGGTGATAAGAGTCTCATGGACTTTCTTGCCCAGGTTGGCTTTGGACTGTGATCCTCACATCTCAGCCTCCGGAGTAGCTAGGATTACAGGCGTGAGCCTCCAGCGCATGGTGTCCGGAAGGGCATTTCTGTGAACAAGCCTTTGAATTTGGACTATCAAGATGTCTAGAGCCCATGAAGCCCCCTTGGGAAAAAAAAGAGGCAAGACAGAGAATCAATGCCAACATATTGAGCATGGGAGAAAAGAAAGGCAAGAAGAACCTGGGACTTCCATGACATCAACAAGCAAAAAATTTACCAACCAGGAATCATATGCCTCTAGATTTCTTGGTTATAGAGGATAGTAATCTTATTATTATACATACCATGTGAAGTGAGATTTTCTCATGAAAACCAAGAGCATGAAATACTGTGGTAATTACCCTGTCACAATATAACCAACTAAAGCTCAAAGTGCCTCTAGATGCCTGCTCTAGAGTGACCATGGCCCTCCTCCTTGGCCAACTTCAGACCCCATCAAAGTTTCCCTCTGCACAGGAAAGAACTAAAAGGTTGCTTGGGGATCTTTCCCAGCTATCCCAGATCTATCCTGCTATGGAAACCATCATTTCCCCCTCTCCCCTCCCAGAAAAATCAGGAAGCTTTAGGCCAAAATGTATGGAAACAATACACACACACACACACACACACACACACACACACACACACACACACACACACACACACACACAATCACGTTATATGGAGCTGTCTCTGATATAGGTTGAATTGTATCCCTTTTACCCAGAACTCATTTGTTAACTTCTTAATCCCTAGTGTGTCTCAGATTGTTACTTTATTTGGAAATAGGATCACTGCAGATACAACTAATTAAAATGAGAGGGCTGGGAATATGGCCCAGTGGCAAAAGTGCTTGACTTGTATACATGAAGCCCTGGGTTCAATTCCCCAGCACCACATATATAGAAAATGGCCAGAAGTGGCGCTGTGGCTCAAGTGGTAGAGTGCTAGCCTTGAGCAAAGAGAAGCCAGGGACAGTGCTCAGGCCCTGAGTCCAAGGCCCAGGACTGGCAATAAATAAATAAATTAATTAATTAATTAATTAATTAATTCATTAAAATGAGATTATACTGCAGGCCCCTAATCTGATGTCACTGGCAAAGTTATGAAAAGGGCACAGATGCACACATAGAGATTGGAGTCCTTTGACCACAAGCAAGAGAACTACCAGAAGCTAGGAAAAGCAGCCTGAACAGATCCTTCTTTCCCTAGGACCTCAGTGGGATCATGACCCTGCTGGTACCCTTAATTTCATACCTCTTGCCTACAGAAATGTGAGACAATACATTTCTGTTATTTAAGCCAACCAGTCTGTACCATTTTGTTATTGCCCTAGCAATAATTCAGTCTCTTACATGAACAACAGGATTGTTGGTTTATATCTGACCAGGGGTGGGGGGTGGGATGGGGGAGGGGGGAAGGGTTGCAGGGGGAGGGGCACACTTCACTTGTTGAGAACCAGAAGGCCATGGTCATATGTTCTGGGTAGAAATCAGGTCTGTTCTAAATTGTGAAGTTCTTCTAAGTTTCCTCAGACACAGAACTAGCTGGGTGGGCCAGCTGGGCAGCTGCCTGAGGCACCAGGCTATTAGAGGGTCCAAAATACCACTGGAATAAATAGAAATACCCGTACCAGTTGACGCAAGTTTCCACAAGCTTCTACCAAAGTAAACAGCAGCCTTATATGGAAATTTTTAAAACACCTCCGGCTGGCACTGACCCTCCTGTATTTTTGTAATCCACATATATAGCTGCCATCGTCTCTAATTCTAAAACCAAATAAAGCACGGTGTCACTCTCGTATTTGCCACAAACAAGGATTCATTTTATTTTATTGTATAACTTGTAAATCCCTCAATATGTTCCCTCTATAAATTGTCTGACTTGAGAAATTGCCAAAGAAAACCAATGGGAGGAAAAGAGCTACAAAAAGGATAAGATATTTTGCCATTTTAAGCCATTAATTTTTCTCTAGCCAGGGGTGATAAATTAGTGAGTAAATCTGTCTGTGCATAAAATTTCTAAATAACAAGTTTGGCAGAGCCTGCTCCTTGACCTGTGGTGTTCTTTCTCTCCTTTTCCCACATTAAAAGAACAAGGGATTTGAACTTGGCACAAGGCTACTGAGTATAAAAACTACATTTCCCAGGCTCTTAGAGTAAGGAGTGGTCACATGAGAAGTTCTAGACAACAAGATGAAACGAGAAGGGTCACATGACACTTCTGGGAGCCTTCCTTATGAAATAGTTGTAAGCAGCTTCTGTTGCTTCTTCTTGATTTTTTTTTCTTCTTTTCTACTAACTATAACATGGTTATACTTGCTGACTGATCTCCAGGTCATCCTACAGTCAGAGATATCAGAGGCATCAAATAGAAGGAACGTGGGTCCCTAAGGATTTCATGGAGCAGAACTTCCAAAACAGACACAGATTCCCCATGTCAGACTGCTATTCAAGAGAGAAATACACTTCTGCCTTGTTTTAGGTCTCTGAATCACTTTCAGCCAAACATAATTATGATTGGAAATCTGGGTTTTCCCACTACGAAGAGGCACCAAGTTCTTGCTGAATCTTGGCTTTGTCCTGTTCCCAAGCAAACCTGGCTCTCTCCTTTTCTGGCTTCCACAAAGTCACGGCTGAGTGGCAGGTGGTATGCTGGTGACCCCAGGAATGGAGAGAACCGGACAATAGGAAGAACAGGGACCTGAGTTCTGCATGGAGGGGAAGGAAGCTGTGAGCCACTATGATGAGTTTGAGACATGGCTGCAAATTCTCTGACATTTCTCCCATCAAGAGGTGGAATACAAGTCCCACAATCCCTTTGAATGTGGGCCAGCATCAGTGACTGGCATCTAGCAAATAGAATGGCTTCTAAAGAAAGGCCGGAAAGCATGCAATGGCTTAAATATGGCTCTGTCTTCTGGGACAGTCACTTTTGAAACCCAGCTGCCATATTGTGAGGAAGCCAAGCAGCCACTGGGGGACACCATGGAAGGGCAAAGTTCTGATTGAGAAGTTTGACTAATGCCTTAGCCAACAGACAGCATGAACCAGCAGACATATAAGTGAATGGACTTCATATACACCAGCTACCCTAGCTGATCTGGAATGGAACAAAAGACCTGCTCCCAGTTAGCCCTTCCCAAGTGGTATACTAATGAGAAAAATGAATGGTAGCATCATTTCAAGTCACAACATTTTGAAATCCTTTGTTGTATAGCAACAGATCAATGCATCAGCTGCCTCTTCTCCCCACATATCAGCTGCCTCAGAGATCTCTAGAAAGTTGCAACCTCATTTTGTAGGGTCCTGTGAAGAAGGCAATACTCCTAAGCCATCCCTAGGCTGAAGGGCTAAAGAGAGCCTAGGAGAGTGGGGTTAAATGTTCAAAGGGGGAGTGGCTAGAGCAAAAGGAACCAGCTGCCTCTGCCACCACCTTGTCTCTTAGTTGTAGCCAAAGAGCATTAGGTGCACATGCACACACAGAAAGATGAACTGCAGGCCAAAATTCCCTCCTAGAAATCCAACAGGCAAGCACTACTCATTTCCCACCCTGCCACCAAAAGATTCACCTAATAGAGCCTATCTGAGATGACCTGATGCCTAGCTGTGAAGATCAGTGGCCTTGCTAAGTCAACCTTGACCTTTGCAGGAGACCCAGCAGTGCCACAAGAGACTGGACATATCTCCTGAAAGACGTACATTGGAGGAGACTCTGAAGCTCTCTACCAAGAGTCAGAGGTCTCCCCCTACTGAGGACAGTACTCTAAACCATAAAATTCAGATGTGAGACTGCAAACCTCCAGTATGACTCTATTTGGAGCTAAAGTCCTTAAGGAGGTGAAGTCAAATGGCGGCGGGAGGGGCTTCAATCCAATAGGAGCTTCAATTCAGGGCTTGAGTGCTGTCCCTAAGCTCTTTTTGCTCAAAGCTAGCGCTCTACCACTTGAGCCACTTCCAGTTTCCTGGTGGTTACTTGGAGATAAGTTTCTCATGGACTTTCCTGCCTGGGCTGGCTTTGAACCGTGATCCTCAGATCTCAGCTTCTTAAGTAGCTAAGATGACAGGCATGAGCCATCAGCACCCGGGGATTCGTGTCCTTTTAAAAGGAGAAGCCACTGCTTCTTGGCCTTTGGGCTAAACTGGAGTATGAAAAGAGACATAGACAGCTGATCTTCTATATGCACACAGGAAAGGCAATGTACACACACAAAGAGAAGGAGGCCTCCAAAAGCCAAGGAGAGAAGCCTTGCTAGAAACCCACCCTGCTTGCACCTTGAACATGGACCTCCAATCTCCAGAGCCCTGAGAAACAAATGTGTGTTGGTTAAGCCTCACACCTCACCCCATTTCCAATCTGTGAAGAAACACAAAAGGGGAGTGAGAGAAGGAGGAAAGCCCAGGCCATGGTCTTTTTATGTCAGGAGGTGGAACATGTCAGAAGTATATTTGCTGTCCCTGTCCTGTGGTAGGAATCATTGCCCTCTATAGTCCACCATGGAGAGAGTGGGAGTTAGGAGCAACTTAGAAGATCTTCTGGCCAGGCAGGAGTGATATGGCAGCTAAGGACAATGAGCAGATAGATGTCCTCTGCACTTGGCTCTCTGGAACCTTGTGCCCTGGCAGCCTTTCCTTAGTTCATATCATCTACTTGCCTTCATTCTTATGGCCTTGTGCTTGATGCTGCTCTGCAGCTGCCAACATCTGGGTAACTTGTACTTAGAACCTAAACGTATTGGTGTCTTGATCCCTCACTTTCCCCACTCCCAGTTCATTAAAAGAAGTGAAGATGGAATGAAAGGAGGGAAGGAGAGAAAAAGGAAGAAAAAGGGTGGTAAGAAGATCTGTATTGGAGGGGCTCAAAGACAATCGCCACCTCCCTATCCCATGTCGTCATGCTTCTGGTTGTTTTGTCTATCTTCCCCATAAGAGTACCATGCAGAAAGCCCTTAGCTACTCTGAGACCATCTGCCCTATTTGAGCTCAAGCCCAGCAGAGCTGCACTGCAGCCAACATAGACAATCTGGCAAGATGCCAACACTTCCAGGTTAGGACCCAAGCCTGCAACGTGTTACTGAGCAAGCCTTCATACTGTATTCATTCAGCAAGTTCTCAGTCAATTTTCATTGCACAAACTGTGGGCCAGCCCGCATTCACAAACACCACACTGAGCAATGTACGTGGATGAAGTCCCTGCTTTATTTTCCTGGTCTACATGGACAATGGACAAACAAATCAACAAATTGCAGATGATAGGGAGTCCCAGACTAAAAACCAAAATAGAGTGCTGTGGCTGGCTGACTGGAGTGCTTCGTCAGATGACTTCTCAGGTGAGATCTGGGCAGAACGAAGCCAGGCATGTGATTATTGGACAGCAGAGCATTCCAGACAGAGATGATAGCTAATACAAAGGTCCTAAAGCCAGAATGGACTTGGTGTGTTCTAGAATGCGCAGGATGACCCCTGTGCCTGAATTTCCCAGGAGAATGATGGGAAATAACATCACAGAGTTGGCCAGGCAGCAGATCACACAAGGCTGTGCATACCAAGATAAAAGGATTTCAACTGGGTTTAGGAACAGGAAGTGACCTCATTAGACTTCTCTTTTTTTAAAGAATGCTCTGAGCCTGGCGCCAGGGGCTCAGGCCTATAATCCTAGCTAATCCCAAGGTTGAGATCTGAGAATCACAATCTGGAGCCAGCCCAGGAAGACAAATCCATGAGATTCTTATGTCCAATTAATCACCAAAAAGCTGGAAGTGGAGGCGTGGCTCAAGTAGAAGAGTGCACTGGCCTGGAGTGGAATAAAAACCAAGTGATAGAGAGGCCCGGAGTTGAAGCCCTAGTTACTGTCTGATGCTTCCCTTTGCCAACATCAAGGGTACATATCCTTTGGATGAGGTTTCTGCCCAACATGCAGAACCTGAATCCAGTCACCAGAAACATCAGACAAAGGCAAACTAGAAGACAGCCTTTGAAATCACCAGCTTGTACTACAGACATGCTCATGCCATGAAACACAAGGACAGATGAAGGAACAGTGCCAAACTGAAGAAGGCTGAAGGGACAAAACAGAATGCCATGTGTGATTCAATATTGTTTCCTGGACCAGAAAAAAAAGTTATTTCTGCTGTTTACAAAGGATATTTGTGGAGCAACTGGTATGATTTAAGTAAGACCCGTAGATCAAGTAATCCTATTGTATCTATGTTAATTTCCTGATTTTAATAAACTATACTATGATTTTTGGTTTTTTTTCTTTTTTTTTTTTTTTTTTTTTTTTTTTTTGCCAGTCCTGGGCCTTGGACTCAGGGCCTGAGCACTGTCCCTGGCTTCTTTTTGCTCAAGGCTAGCACTCTGCCACTTGAGCCGCAGCGCCGCTTCTGGCCGTTTTCTGTATATGTGGTGCTGGGGAATCGAACCTAGGGCCTCGTGTATCCGAGGCAGGCACTCTTGCCACTAGGCTATATCCCCAGCCCTTTTTTCTTTATTTAAGAGAATGTCTTTAGTGTTGGTACTGTGTTTGAAGACATGCACTCTAAGCTAGGTACCAGTGGCTCAAACTGATAAACCTAGCTACTCAAGAGACTGTGGTCTGAGGACTACAGTTTGTAGCCAGACTAGGCAAGAAAATCCACAAGATTATTGTCTCCAATTATCTACCCAAAAGCCAGTAGCGGGGTTGTGGCTCAAGTAGTAGAGCTCAAGTCTTGAGTGAAAAAGCTAAGGGACAGTGCCCAGGCCCTGAGTTCAAAACCCAGTACAAGAAAAGCAAGCAAGCAAGCAAGCAAGCATGCAGGCAGGCAGGCAGAAAGGAAGGAAGGAAGGAAAGTGAGGGAAGGAAGGAAATGAATGAAAAGGAAGGAATGAAGGGAGGGAGAACACTCTAAAATATTAGGAGGAAAGAAGCACCACCTCTGCAACTTATTCTCAAAAGTTTCAGGGAAAGGTGTGTGTGTGAGAGAGAGAGACAGACAGACAGACAGACAGACAGACAGACAGAGAGACAGAGAGAGAGACAGAAAAGGCAGGAATAGGAACACACATGCAAATTGCTAAAGTGTTGACGCTGGAAGAATATGGACAAAAGGAATACAGGAACTCTTGGCACTTTTTTTCAGCTTTTCACGTCTGAAGTTATTTTAAAATCAAAGCTTCATAAAGACGAAGAAATAAAAATCCCCTTTTGGTCACTGGATGTAGTATAAATATTAAGGGAAGGAACAGCCTGAGGAGAAGCAGGGCCAGGGCCAGTCTTCTGCACCCTGCTAGGAGGAAATAAGAGACAAGATGATTTTCCCAGCTCAGGAAAGCCCCTTGGTCCCTGCCATCCTGCTAACAAGGGACTAAGCCAATGCCCACCAAATGGTTCCCGCGACCTTCTTTTGCAGCCAGGCTGTAAAACAAGCAAACCCGGAAACCCAGAGAGACCACAACAAGACAATGTAGCCAGTTTTCCAATTGCTGGGGCCCATCTGAGAAAGGAGACAGACTGGGTCTCCCTGCCATCCTATCTGCATCTCAGACGGATCCCTTGGCTGGCTTCAGTTCCTCCCTGTCCCCCCAAGGAAATCAGGCTGTCCAGGCCAGCAGATCTTTGTTAGGACCCTTTTGACCCTAGTAGGGACAGCCAGACTTGCTTAGGAAGGAATAAAGAAGCAAGCTGGTGGGGGTGGGGGGAGTGTTGCCTCTCCTCAGCCTGGTGCTGGGACCCGTGGCATAGCCAGCAAGGCTGTCTAAACAAGCTGGGGCTGAGCTGTACACCAGGCGCCACACTCATTAAACACCCCCCACCCCCCGGCCGCAGGGCTAATCTGACAGGCTGCCTCCAGACGCCTGGGGTGGGGGCTGCAGGTGGACAGGGGCTGGGGCAGGGGGAATCCTCGGTGTGCGCATGTCTCAATGAGGCCGGGTGGTCTACAGATCCCAGAGTAAGACACTGGTGACGGCTCACCACAGGGGGAAAAAAAAGCCTTCTCTCCTTCTCCCACCCTGCCCTCCTCCTCCCTCTTCTTCAGGGCACAGACTGGGAGGCAGCATGGGATGGGCGTGGAGAGATTTCCACTGCCTTGGGGAAAGGGGATTCCTGAAAACACTTCTTTCCCCAGCTCAGCATTTCCCCATTGGACACCCGCAGCCTGCTATGCTGGATTAGAGGCAGCAGAAAAAGGAGGCCAGAATGCAGACATGTTGATAGATGGCTATCAGCATGCCTCTAAGGAGAGCCTGTGCGTTTATTCTTTCCTGGAGACGCTGCTCCTGCTTGGTGACTCAGACCTGCTGGCTGGCGGGGCTGGGGAAAGGATGTGGGCCTGTGTGTCAGGCTCAGCCTGGCATCTGGCCAGCTGGGAGGCTGGGAGGCTGGAGGTTTGTAGGCTCATAAAAAGAAATTGCTTGTTCCTTTGCCAGACCAGAATGCGCCAGGTTGGGCGGGGAGACAAGAAAGGCCTGGTGCCCAGGCATTCACGCCCAAGACAGTGTAATCCTGCCCATCCAGAGGCTGGTTAGGAGCTACGCCAATACTGTCAGGGTAGGACAGAGCCTCTGACCCACTTGCAGGTGACCCAGTTGCAAGGGAAGAAACTGGGGCTTGGCCTGAGGCCCCCCCGCTTATACCTGCCCCCCAGTTAGCTATGGCAGAGAAACCTCTGGGACACTTGAAGAGATAAATAAGTCCTACCTTCTGAGTTTGTGCAGCCCCCTGAAGATTGGGCATTCAACTATTTGCCCAGTTTGGAGTAAGTCTTAGATATTTCCTGACTTCATGTCTTGAAATAGGCCGACATCAAGCAGTGTTTCTTAAAATAACTTCAGATGTAAGGCCAGTCTTGTTTGCATGCGTGCATATCTGTGTGTGCGTGTGTGTTAATTAATTTCAATCCATCACAGGCATATACTTCAGTAAAGAACATTAATGATGATTTGCTAAAACAGGCCATGGTGGTACACACCTGCTATCTCAGCACTCAAGAAGCTGAGGCAGGAAGATCAAAAGTTCCAGGCCAGTCTTGGCTACATATTGAGACCCTGCCTCAAGAAAACAGAAAAGGTTCAAGCCTGGTGATATGTGCCTATAATCCCAGCTACTGAAGAGGTAAATAGAGGAGGATTTCAATCTGATATGAGACTGAAAAAAGTTACCCCTACACACCCTATCTGAAAAGCAAACTAAAGGCAAAAAAGACTAGGGATGTGGCTCACGTGGTACAGTGCTTTCCTGACAAGGCCCAGGGCTGGAGTTCAAACATCAGTATGGCTGCTAGAAAAAAAAAGAAATGAAAAGCAACATAAAACACAAGCTGATACTTTTATCATTAGGTTTGGCAGACACACGCATACACTTGTCAATTTGCGACAAGATTCCAAACACTTGCTCCCAATTTCAGACTTAGTTCCCTTAAGGACAGGTGCCAAGTGCTTGGACTGGGAGACGTAGCTTAGCAGTAGAGCACTTGACTAGCATGCTCATGCCTCTGGGTTCAAACTCCAGCAATGTAATAAATATGACAATAATAACAATAATGTACATAGAGTTCTAATGTTACTTCTTCAGCTATCTGGATCCATGTGCCTCTTAGTCACACTGCCTTCACTTGTACATTACACACACTTCATTCACTCACACTACCATCAGATGTACAAAAGAAGATGCTAGCTCTTCACTTTGAAGCTAGCTGATCTACTCTTTCTGTGCAGAAAAGGATGAGCTAGAATAACAAAATTTTGCTGTATACACTAAATGCAGAAAACCATTGTTAAAATGGTTCCTTTAGACAAATGCCAGGCTTTCTCTGATTTCCATCTACCCCTTCTACTCAATGGTGTCTGAGTGTACA
Source organism: Perognathus longimembris pacificus (assembly GCF_023159225.1). NCBI lineage: Eukaryota > Metazoa > Chordata > Mammalia > Rodentia > Heteromyidae > Perognathus > Perognathus longimembris. Next base: position 86,666,642 of record NC_063188.1, on the reverse strand, counting down.
GGGGAGGTTTCATAGGACTTGTTAAAGTGCAAACGCTACACCAAGCATAGTAGTGTGTGCCTATAATCCCAGCCCTAAGGAGGCTGAGATAAAAGGATCATAAATTCAAGGTAAGCCTGGGTTATATAATGAGACTGAACTGGCTCAACACACATATATGCCCACACAAGTGCAGATGCTAACTGGGGGGGGGGGGGCCGGGGGACACAGCAGGGTTACCAACATTCTACATTCCTACAAAGCTCCCAGAAGATGCCTAGGCTGCTGATCCTCAAGCCACACTGAACAGCAAGGGAAAGGAATTGGCTGGAGGTATGGCTCGGCAGGAGAGTGACTGCCCAGTCAATGTGAGGCCCTGAGTTCAAACCCCTGTACCATCAAGTACATATACAGGTACATCTGCATCTGCATACACATATACATATACAGAGGGGAATTAGGTTTGGGGTACCCTCACCATCCCCCACCACCCCCAGAATGGTGGTTGCTGAGGCATAAACAGCTCTCCCTGATTAAAGTCTGAAGCTGGAGAACACCAAAAGTTCCAAGTCTGAGCACATAAAATCAGAGCCTTGTCACCCCAGCCAGCTGTGCCTCATCGTAGTTGGTGTCTTGAAATCCTTGAACTCCTACACACATAGGAATACTAACCATGGCTTCCTTCCATCATCCCCAGTGCAGGAGTACCAGAAAACTACCAGGTTCCATTGCCAGACCCAGGGAACCATGGCAGCTCTGTCATTACACAGTGCTACTGACCAACTTCTCCATTATGTGGAACCCCCAGATGAATGTAAGGTGTCAGCTCCTAGTTATGGTACTCCCCACCTGATTTCCCGGCATAACTCTGGAACCAACACATCACCACCCAAGGCATGCCCTTCTCATTTGTGGGCTATATTTTGCTCCTTGGTTCTAGAATAAGAGACCAAAACTCCTTTGGAAGGCAGCTCCCAGATCCAGCTCTTCCCATCCTCTTCCCATATTTCTTGCAGATCAGCCGAGCAGGCTTTCCCATTCCTCTTCTGTCCCTCCTGATCCATTGAGAAGGAACTTAAGGACGATAGAAAGCCCCTTTCTCTCCAGACTATGACTGGTTTGCAGCGCTATTTCCTCCCAGTAGATTTGAGTACAATCTAATTCCACCAGAGCAGAGGAATGACTCCTGTGGGCCGGGGCAGGCTACTCTTCCCACCTGCCAATACTGCCCCAAATGGTCCCTGTTGCGTGTGAAATGGGAAAGTGTCTCTAGCCCTGAGGGTCTATGAAGGGACTATCCCCTTAGAAACACAGCACACTGCCTGAAGACAGGGGCAGGGAGAGATGGGGAGGCCTCTGATGCCTCCATCACCGCCCCCCTCTCCCCAATCATTAGTGAGCCCTTACTGGGTGTCAGGCAGGGAAGGGGAAGAGAGAAGAGGAGGAGTGTGGAAAGAAGAGGACAAGAGAACCAAGTATTCACTGTTTGCCTTCAAAGTACTCTCATCACACGCACATGCACATTCACACGCACACATGTACACACTGGTGGTAGGGACCACCCAGGTCTCTCTCAAGGAGGGACTTGTTGCCCAGCCCCCAGCTTTCAGCATCTTCAAGGTCCACCAAAAGTGCCAGGCCAGGCCCTCAGGAGAAGTCTAATGGTTACAGGGGTTTCACCCTAGGCTGGGCACTGGATGTGGGCCTGGTAGAGCCTGGACTCTTGCTTCCCATGTGACTAGATGCTGGGAGAGCCGCCATTGCAGAGGAGGAGGAAGACACATGCTTCTCGTGATGCCCAGAGGTGCTGGCTGGGGTCTTGGCAGCATGACTGATAAGCTCAGGCCCAGGTACTCCCCACTGAGGAGTGAGAACATATTAGGACCAGCTTTGGGCCATTGCTTTTCTCTGAGTGTTGGTTTCCTCACTTTGGGGAGATCTTTTCCAATGTCCACATGCAAATGGTTTGTCGTTCACTGTGGAATAGAATCAGAAACATAACAAGCTGTCTACAAGGCCTACAAACTTGGGGGTACATCTACAATCCTACCACAGATTACTTTGCCTCTGGCAAAGGGGTTCCACTCCTACCTCAGGCATCCTTGGTATCAGGAGGACGGCTCTTTCTGCAAGGTTCCTGAAAGCTCAAGAGGGAAGAGAGGCCTCTTCCTTTCTGGGCAGGCTTGAGCCAGTTGTGGGGTGGGGCTCAGCGAACAAGGCCATGAACCCCAGGAAGCAGGGCTGGCCCACTTCCGGGCAGGAGAGGAGCAAAGCCCACTGTCCCCTTCCTGACTTTGAGCCAGGGTATGTACCTATTGTGGCTGGGAGGAAGTTGCTGGCCCAGGCAGACCCCAGAAAATAGCCTGCAGCCCTGTAGTCAGCTGCGGTGTTTGTTTTCACAGCTGCTCCTCCCTTGCTTTTCCAGTGAGCAAAGGAATCTGTTTGTCTGAGAAAAAGAATGTGACAAGGAGGCAGGAGGCAGCTCTGGGCAGCCCAGGCAGCCTTGGCAGCCACAGAACAGACCCAAACCAGCTAGCCACCTAAAGGCCCAGAGGCCAAGGTCACAGGCTCAGAGTCACCCTCCTCACCTCCACCCCTTCCGGAGGCTCTGGTCTTCTATGGATCAGGATTTTGCTTGCAATCCTGTGGACAAGGTGCTAGCCTAACAGTCTGGGCCCATAGGACTGAAGCCCACCTGCCAGCCTAAGGTATTTTATTTACTTCTTTCTCATTTGCAAACAACTCCCTGTGCCATCACACACACACACACACACACACACACACACACACACACACACACACACACACACACACAATCTGAGAAGGAAATCAGTCAGCTGTGTGTCTGAGGAAAAGAGCACCCGGGAGTGAAAGCAAACAAGTTCATAGCCAGATCTGCAATGAACTGGGAGGTGAAGAAAACAGAGAGATGGAAGATGTAGACGACACCCCAGACCCCTCCCCTCGACCTCACCCCAAGGCCAACTCTTTGCCCAGCCAGAGGGGGCAGAGCTAGCTCCAGGTAGGATGAGGGCCATCTGCCAAACAGAAGGTTCAGCCACATCTCCAGGCTGTCATCTTTGTTTCCTAGATCTCTCTGAGCCACCCAGCAATAACCCAGGCAGGGCTCAGCCAAAAGTAACCCTCATTTGGGTAGCTTTGACCCACAGGGACACCTGGGATACCAAAACAAGGGCTCTATCTCTCTGGGTACTCATAATAGCCACTCTTGCTCTTACCCTCTTACTTACTTAAGCTCTGGTTGGCCTGTGGGCTAGAACAGAGTTGGAAGGAAATTATAGCTTCTGAAACAATTTTCTAGGTGATGTTACGCTTGCATCCTCACATGGTCGTATTTCATTTAGAAAAATTCTCCACTGCTATGGAAATTTGGCTTATGTTGGATGCCTCAAGTGTAAAAGTGTGAAACACATAATAGCTGGGTCCTGGTGGCTCACGCCTGTAATTCTGGCTACTCAGGAGGCTGAGATCTGAGGATCACATTCAAAGCCAACCTGGGCAGGAAAGTCTGTAAGACTCTTATCTCCAATTAACCACCAGAAAACTTGGAAGTGGCACTGTGGCTCAAGTGGTAGAGTACTAGCCTTGAGTAGAAAAGCACAAGGACAGTGCCCAGGCCCTGTGTACAAGCCCCATGACTGACAAAGAATGACAATAATAATTTTTAAAACCTTTTCCTAAACTATTCCTAGTTGTATTTGTAATCTAGACATCACTCCTTGGGGTCACCCTCTTCACACAATACCTCTGAAGGCTCTAGAAAACTAAAAGTCTTGCCCAAGTTCATACAGCAAGTGTGGCCAATCTGTGCCCTTCCAGAAGATCCCCTAAAAGAAGGATTGGGACCAAGAGAGTAGACAGGGAGTCAAGGAAGAAAACAACCAGTAAGGGAGGTGTTTTTAAGCAAGTCCCCAGAGTGCAACCTTGGGGATCAACCCCATTGGGCTTCTTTCTCGATGAGACTCTGTAAAAGACAACTCATCATTATCCTTCTTTGGGGAGAGGGAAAGCTGAGTTATTTCTTCTTCAAGTCCTTGGATGGGTTCTCGTGCCCTCGGAGAAGGTTCTAGACTGGTAAGTGCCAAAGAAATTGGGCTGGAGACATATCTAATCCCAGGACTCACAGGCTGATGCAGGAAGAGCTCATGTTCTAGGCTAGCCTGGGCTACATAGTGAGACTGTCTTAAAAGGGGAAGGGGGGGCTAGCCAGGCACCGGTGGCTCACGCCTGTAATCCTAGCTACTCAGGAGGCTGAGATCTGAGGATCACAGTTTGAAGCCAACCCAGGCAGGAAACTCTGTGACACTCTTATTTCCAATAAACTACTCAAAAAAAGCTGGAAGTGGAGCTGTGGCTCAAGTGGTACAGCACTCACTTTGAGCAAAATGAAGCCCAGGGACAGTGCTCAGGCCCAGAGGTCAAGCCCTAGAACCAGCAGAAAAACAAAAAGAAAATGAGGGGGGTGGGTAGAGAAGACTGAGCTGCAACACCAAGAATTTCTGCTGTAAATAGAAACTGACCACAATTCTGTATGAATCCAGAATCTTCCTGGCCTCCCTGCACCAGGCTGCCCTCCAGCTAGTCCACATTGAGGTCTGTCTATCAGTAAGGGGGGTGGGTCACAAATATGCATGCTCTCACCTATGAAAGCATGCGTGTACATCAGTCTCCCCCCACACACACACTTTGGTTAGTAGCAGTCCATGAACAGAAAAGTATAGACATTCCATGTCATCTGATTCATCTATTATTTTCCTTCTTTGGATAAATTTCTCCCATAAAGATCACCAGAATGAAAAAATGAAAAAACAAAAAAGACCCATAATTCTACCACTTGAGCTACAGCTCCGCTCCCAGCCTTTTGCTGGTTAATTGGAGATAAATGTTTCATGGACTTTTCTGCCAAAGCTGGCTTTAATTCAAGATCTTCAAATCTCAGTCTCCTGAGTAGTTAAGACTACAGGCGTGATCCAATAGTACCCAGCTAAGATTTTTAATAACTGTCTACAATTTTTAGTAACTACAAATAAAATTACATATTTTACTTTATGTTTATGTAATATATACAACTATATTTAGGTACAATATTTTCTTTTTGTGGCTTATCTTTGCATTTTGCTTTTTAAATTAATATTTTATTCCCAGTTCAGATGAGCTCTCTCATAACTGTATAATTATATTTTGGTCCCCAGTCTAATCTCTTTCTAATTTGGGGGGAATGTAGTTTGAATCTTTTTATCCTTTGCATTAGATACTTTTTGATTATCTGTACAGTTAACCTTTATTTTCTATTTTCTGATTCCTTCCATCACATCAAAACTTAAAAAGTCCTTCCCCAGGGGCAGAACATGGATTTAAGATGCGATTCTTCAGAGAAAATTTTCCTGCACTTCAGAAATCACGACATCCCTCTGATAGAGCCTACAACATTGATTTCTTTCCATTCCCCAAGACCTCCCTGGAAATGCCAGGTGGAGGCGGTCATTTAATGTCACTGTAAAGAATATGGGCTCTGGAGCCACACTCCTGGATTTTAGTCCTTCATCTATGGGCAAGTTGCTTGATTCTTCCCTGTACCACAGGGAAGATGCTAGTCAGTGGTCCATAGGGCTACTGTGAAGAAGGCAGGAATGACAGGTATGTCAAAAAATATCGAAGGCCGGGCACCGAAAGTTCATGCCTATAATCCTAACTACTCAGGAGGCTGAGATCTGAGGATCACAGTTCAAAGCCAACCTGGGCAGAAAAGTCCATGAGACTCTTATCTCCAATTAGCCACTAGAAAATCAGAAGTGATGTGGTGGCACAAAGTTGTAAAGTGCTAGCCTTGAGTGGAAAAGCCCAGGGATAGCACCTTGGTCCTGAGTTCAAGCTCCACGATCAACAACAACAAAATTGAGTATCTAAGGAAAGATCCTGAACTCAAGTGGGAGGATTATATGGACACTTTCTGGTCCTGACCCAAGAGGACGTCAGACCAGACCAACCTACACCAGATCCAGTACTGGCCTGCTGAGCTCACTGCTCTCCATGCCAGATTTCTGCTCTGCCTTCTGCTTAGATCCAAGGTTGTTAGACCACTTGACCCACTCAGCTAGGGAGGTGAAGCTCACTCCATCTGTGCTCACCTGCCAGTTCCTCATCCTCATTGTAGCCTTTGTTTTCACAGGGATTTGAAGTAAGGAACAGTGAGGAGGAAGCCTTGCTTGCTTTGTCTATGGCCAGGACTGCTACTCTGTAATCTCCCCATGCCCTGCCCCCAGCCAGGAATTTTAATTGAGCTGGAATTAGAAATTTTGTTAACACTGAGTCACTGGAGAAAGCCCTGGGGTAGTGGTGGGAGGGAGGGAATGATTCAAATGCCTGTGACTTTCAAGAGGAGGAGTTGGGTCTCCAGAAAAGCCAATCATGGGGGTGGAGAGTGGGGGATATCCCTCAGCCACAGAACCCTTGGAGACAAAGGACAGTGAGCCCCAGTCCTCATGCTGAAAACAAAAACCAAAAACCAAATGATCCCCACATTCCTGTGAGCACGCTAAAGTTCAAGTCCCTCGACTTAAAGCTCAAACTCAACTTCTTGCTTAACTGGAACATCCATCCTGCAGCTGCAGTGCTATTGCAACTATTAGGCTTGCTTGAGGCTCACCAGCGGTTTCCACATGTACCATCCCAGTCACTCTGCCAGTCCTCCTGCGGGGTGGAGGTGGCAGGTGGTGTTGCTCCCACTCAACACAGGAAGCAGCTGAGGCCCTAGAAGGTGACAGGCTAGGTACAGGCGTGGTCATGCTCTAAATCCTACTTTAAATCTCAATCCCTCACGAAGGCTGCTTAACTGGAAGAAGTGCTACACTAAACCCAGGTTCTGATTGACTGGGGCCAAGAGCCAGGTTTCCTATCAAGGATGCAGCTGAGAGCCAGTGCTCTGGCTTGTGTTAGTGAGAGATGCTTCCATCCAGGCACTGCTGTCTCACATCTGTAATCCTAGCTATGCCGGAGAGTGAGATCTGAAGATGGAGATTCCAAGCCAGCCTGGGGAAGGAAAATCCATAAGATTTTTATCTAGAAAGAAAAGAAAGAAAGAAAGGAAGGAAGGAAGAAAGGAAGAAAAAGAAAGAAAGAAAGAAAGAAAGAAAGAAAGAAAGAAAGAAAGAAAGAAAGAAAGAAAGAAAGAAAGAAAGAAAGAAAGGAAGGAAGGAAGGAAGGAAGGAAGGAAGGAAGGAAGGAAGGAAGGATGGATCAGGCGCTGGTGGCTCATGCCTGTAATCCTAGCTACTCAGGAGTCTGAGATCTGATCATTGTGGTTCAAAACCAGCCCGGACAGTAAAGTTTGTGAGACTTTTATGTCCAATGAACCACCAGAAAACCAGAAATGGAGCTGTGTCTCAAAGTGCTAGCCTTGAGTAAAAAAAAAAAAAAAAAAGCTTGGAGATAGCACCAAGGCCCTGAGTTCAAGCCCCAGGACCAGCACAGAAAGAAAGGAAAAGAAGGGAAGGGAAGGGAAGGGAAGGGAAGGGAAGGGAAGGGAAGGGAAGGGAAGGGAAGGGAAGGGAAGGGAAGGGAAGGGAAGGGGAAAGGGGAAAGAGGAAAGGGGTAAGGGGAAAAGGAAGAAGAAGGAAGGGGAGGGGGGGAAAGGAGAGGGAAAGAGAAAAGGAATGGGAAAGGAAGACTTCCAGAGCTATGGATGGATAGATTTGTATCTTTTCAATGGTAGCCTGTCTGAAACAAGGCAGGAGCTTCAGTTTTCAGCTTCTGGCTAGGACCTACACAAGAGAAGGAGCTTAGTTAAGGGAAGCTGGGGTATCCTGGGATCCAGGCTTGAGCACATGGGGTTAATTTTCTGAATCCCTTCAGGGAACTGCATGTGACTAAGAAGGAAGAAGGTGGAATGATTGCTTATACGCAGAGCCATCGAGGTCTTGACTGTGTTAAACCCCAATCATTACTTCCAGTAGTAATGCGTCTTAAGCAATGTCTCCTGGTTATGCTCAGCAATGCATGAGTCTTGGAGCGGTGGCCAGAGAAATGGCGAATTGTCGTATATTGAGCGAGTGATAATGGAATCCAGGAGGTGGAAATTACAAGTCGAAAAGTAAAATCGATGCCCTGACTGTGAAATGAGGAGTGCCCAGTGAGGAACTGTGTGAGGTGTGCCCGCTGGCTCTGCACCAGCCCCTAAGATGCTCAGTAGTTCAGAAAGCTCCCTGAAGGCAGGGAGCATATTTTAATCATGGGTACTAATGTCAGGTCAGGGCTTGAGATGGGCCTTACAGAGCTTCCAGCCTTGGAATGGCAAATTGGTTTCATTTTGGTGCCAATTCCAATTGGTTCATGATGGCTTCCTGAAGCACTGGGCTGAGAAGTGTCAGGTGTCTCTGGGCTCCAGCCACAATCGATTAGCCATACTTGCCGTGGGCTGGGGTGGTGAGGAGGCAGAACTTTGCTCTGATGATTAGCCATCACATATCCAGTCCCACCTGTCCTGTTGAGAGATGACACAAAACTGCTCCACGCCCTCTCTGTGGCCCCGGCCACACACTCAGTGTCCCTGGCCATACCTCCAGGGCACCGCTGTCCTCTAATAGCCATTTCTACCAGGCCAAGGAGCCTGTGCATCAAATCAAGTCCTTCCTTTCATTACAAACCATAGAAACAGCTGGGTAGTGGTGTTCACACCTGTAATCCTATCTATTCAGGAGGCTGAGATTTGAGGATCCCGGTTCAAAGCTAGCCCAGGCAAGGAAGTCTGTGACACTATTATCTCCAATTAACCATCAGAAAACTGAAGTGGACTTGTGGCTCAAGGTGGTCAAGCGTTAGCCTTGAGCAAAAGAGCTCAGGGACAGCGCTGAGACCTTGAGTTCAAGCCCCATGACCACCACCACCAACAACAACAACAAAAAACGTGGCAACATCAGGGCTACCTGTGATGGTCACCAGTAGCCAGCACAGTGACTTTCAGAACATATCGGAGTCACTGTCCCTATCTCTGAAGATCGCTTACACCTCTCACTAGTGTGAAGCAAAAGTCATTATTAGGTCTGCCACTAAAGCTTGTTACTTGATGTATTAATAAAGAAGCACATATATTACTGCTGCACAAAGTTGTTTTTTAATATTTGGATAACTGCATTTCAGTATAATTGGTTTCTTCTGGAATCCTGTTTTACGCCTATAAATATATTAGTCTGAGAAGGGGTCCATAGGTTTCATCAGATGCCAAAGGCGTGTATGGCCCACAGATGGTTAAAAGTCCTGTCGAGATTTGCTGCTTGTGAAGTGCTAGATGCCAGGGCCCTGCCTGGCCCTTCAGGTAGTAAAGTAGGTGCAAGGGGCAGGGTGGCCTTTTGATACCTTGTATTCTTTGCTGGGATTTGGCGGCAGCTGGCAGCTGAGACAGTGAGAACTGGCTACTCTCCACTCTGGGGAGACAGCTGACCTCGAGGGCTCCCTGGACTCAGATGCCTAGACGGTGACAGCTTGGCCCCACGCCAGGCCTCCCTGGTTTGGCCTTCTGCAGTGATGGTCAGTCTGGGTCACAGATGCAATAGCAGTGTGCTGCTTGGCTCCAGCCTTTTTCTTTCCCTTGCAGTGATCCTGTCCTTCCAGAGGGCCACTGTCCTCCAGGACCTTGAAGGGGAGGCCTCACAGCCCAGGGGATGGCAGTTTGCAGCTCCAGAACAGGGGACAACGATGACCCAGAGTAGTCACATGGGCTATAGCGCTGTTTTTACATCATTTTCTTTTTTCTTTCTTTGTATAGAAAATTGTGTTATGCTGTGTGTGTGTGTGCATGCGCGTGTACATATGCCATACTGGGCCTTACACTCAGGGCCTCATGCTCCTGCTCAGTTTTTGTCACTCATGGCTGGTGTTCAACTATATGACCCCCACATCTAGTTCTGTTTTCTGGTGTGTTTTTTGTTTTTTTTTTCCGGTCCTGGGCCTTGGACTCAGGGCCTGAGCACTGTCCCTGGCTTCTTTTTGCTCAAGGCTAGCGCTCTGCCACTTGAGCCACAGCACCACTCCTGGCTTCTTCTGTGGATATGGTGCTAAGGAATCGAAACCCAGGGCTTCGGGCATGCTAGGCAAGCACTCTACCATTAAGCCATATTCCCAGCCCCAGTTTTCAGGTCATTTCCAAAATGCATGGAACTGGAGCTGGGCACAGGGGGCTCTAACCTATTATCCTAGCTACTCAGGAAGCTGAAACCTGAGGATCATAAATCAAAGCCAGCTCAGGCAGACAAATCCAAGAGAATCTTACCACCAATTAGCCAACAAATAGCCAATACTAGAGGCATGGCTTACATGATAGAGTGCTAGTCATGAATAGAAAAAGCTAAGCTAGAGTGCAAGGCCATGAATTCTAGTTCTAGTATTAGCACATACAAAAAAAAAACTAAATGAATAAAATAAAATGCATAGCCAGGTGCTGGTGGCTCCTGCCTGTAATCCTAGTTACTCAGTAGGCTGAGATCTGAGGATCACGGTTCAAAGCCAGACTGGGCAGGAAAGTCCATGAGACTCTTATCTCCAATTAACCACCAGAAAACCAGAAGTGGAGCTATGGCTCAAAGTGGTAGAGTGCTAGCCCAAACCAATCAATCAATAAAATATAGATGCCACTACAGGAAGGGTTCTAGGCACCTCAGATGATTGTTCCATCCATCACTGCACCCCCCTTCCTTTAGTTTGCAAACCAGGACCCTTGGACGAGGGAGGAAGGAAGACCTTCCCAGTGGCCCTAGACCAGGGACTATATGTAGCCCAGTGCTCCAAACCACCAGGCCAATTCTCCTACCAGCTTTGGACAGCCTCATAAATAATGCAAGTTTTGAGCATCATAAACATCTGTCTCAGGGTAAAGACCAGTGAAAAGTAAAACTGCAAGTTCTCCCCAGCAAAGCCACCATTTGATGAAGAGGGGGAGAGGAGGTTAGCACACTGGCCTATTTCGAGTGCTCCCTGTTCACACTGGATGTATTGGAACTGCTACAACCACCAAGTCTATGGCAGACTTCTTGTTTTTATTTCCAAAGTCTCTTTGAGAAATCCTAGAAGTTCTGAATTGAAAAGCATTCAAACATGCAGTAAGGATGACGCATCCATTGCCCGAGGAATCTTCTCCTCTGCCTTTCACATCAGCCATCCTGACCGCAATTCATGTCCTCTTGCTGGTCAATTCTCCAAGTCCTTAAGGAATGTGCGCATGGCTTTGTTTTGTTTTATGTGCTGGTCCTGGGGGCTTGAACTCAGGGCCTGAATGCTGTCCCTGAGCTTTTGTGCTCAAGGCTAGCACTCTACCACTTGAGCCACAACATCACTTCCAGCGTTTTTGATGGTCTATTGGAGATAAGAGTGTAACTGATTTACCTGTCCAGGCTGGCTTTGACCGTGATCCTTGGATAGCAGCCTCCTGAGTAGCTAGGATTATAGGTGTGAGCTACCAGCACTCGGCTGATTCTTTCTCACTCACTTGAGTGCAGAGACTGACTTCTACCAAGTGATTCAGGGACCTACCAGGCTTCAGGCTTCTTCTCTCTGGTGAAAATTGTACTACCATCCTCAGTGTGGGGTTTGCAAGGTCAGAGGCAAACAGGACAAGAAAACGGAGGCACTTAAGGAGGAGATCCTTATAGTTCATGCACAACTCTTCTGCTCACTTTCCACGGTCCAGAACCAAATCACATGCTAACTTCAAGGTAGGCTGGGAAATGTAGTCTAACTGGAAATCTAGGAAGCTGAGAAAATGGCTGTGGTGGGCACACAGGTCCCTGCCACAGACTTCAACGTTACACTAGCATCTTAGTAAAAAAAAATCTTTGGGGCCAGTGGTTCAGCTAGGAGGCTAAGATCTGAGGATCGAGGTCCAAAGTCAGCCTGGGCAAGAAAGTCCCCTAAGATACTTATCTCCAATTAACCAGCAGAAAACTAGAAGCGGCACTGTGGCTCAAGTGGTAGAGTGGCCCGGGCCCAGAGTTCAAGCTGCACGACTCATCAAAAAAAAAAATTCTTTTGGCTCCACGTCACAAGTTAACTTGTGTGAGGTGGAAGAAAATGTTGGCTACGAGGTACCAAAATGTTTCTAGGTATGTACAAGAATCCAAAGGAAATTTGATTAAGCAGGTTCAGAAAAGAAGAAGGTCATCATGGGTCTCATTCTATGACTATTTTTCTTGGCTTGATTCATGAAGTCCACAAATCTTATTGAGCCTCCTAGCCAGGCCTGACTTCACAGCTGTAACTTAAACACACTGAATCTCAGTCTTCATGGAGCCACTATGATGGTTCAATTCTTTCTTCTGTGCATCCACATGGAGCCACCCTGATGTTCAATTTTGTTTTGTGTTCATAGTCCCAAATTCAGCGATTGTCTTTTTATGGGATGGAATGGTGTTGGCAATGGTCAGCCCCCTCATCTTATAGAGTTAGGGAGGAGCCATGTTGGCCTGCCATCTCCTCCCCTTTCCTAACTGATATCCTCATCTTCAACCTACAAGATACCTAAGCAACTAACGGTGGTAGTCACCTGACACAAGAAGGCCCTCCTGCTCATCTGTCAGAGAAAGTGCCTCAAAAGAGACATAGAGACTAGATTTGGGTGTCTATGGAGACATGAGGAAATGAGAAGGAAAGAGAAGAGAACCCAGTAGGGATGAGTGTATTACTTCTGCCAGGAAAAATGGCCCCTTAACTCTTTGTTTTCCCTCCATACAAACATGGCCTTCCCTAGAAGTCCCCGCCCAGCATCTGTAACCCAGGTAACTGGCACACCTGGGGGCAGTGGGAGGTTTCCCCCAGGCTCTGAGGTCACTTCCTCTTCCTCAGAGGTCACATCCACATCTGCTGTGGCCATGCTTTCTCCCTGCCCTCTCCCTATATAATCCATCTCCGTTATAAGTTCCCTCTCTTCATGCTACATCTCCTGGGGGCTAGTAGTTCAGTTCTGCTAATAAGCTCTCCTCTGCTCGAACAAGCACATGGAGGTCTCCTTTCTTTGAGCCTTACACTATGTACTGGTTACACTGTGGGCAACTGGACCCAGTCCCCTGGCAGAGCATTTCTGAGAGACTCTCATTGGGGCAAGGAAGCTCTGTATTTATTCATGATCTCCTTTTGAGATAATGAGACAATGTCTTTTCTCTATGTATCTCAGGCTGGCCTAGAACTTGAGATCTTCCTGCCTCAGCCTCTTGTGTGTTGGGATTTCAGATGTGGGACACCACATCTTGCTCCCCATCAACTCTTTAATGGTCATTATTTTAAGGACTAATTCCCCCACGGCTCTAAGCCTGCCCTGCATGTACTTGAAAAGAGAAGCTTGGGAAGTGACATCACCAAAACGTTAAGGACCTAAGCTCAAGCTCCTGTAAGTGTGGTCCTGGTGTAAGAGTTGCTGAAAGGAGACTGCCATGTGGTTCAGGCAGAAAAGAGTTTATTTGGGAGAGCCAAACTACCGGGCCATGATCTTGAGCAAGGTGTAGCATGTGGCAGCTTGAATTAATAGCAGAGAGAGATTATATAGGGAAGGGTGAGAGGGCAGTATGACCAGAGTGGATGAGGAAGTGACTTCAGAGGATAAGGGATTGATCTTAGCGCCTAGGGGACCGCCCACTACCCCGCAGGTGTGCAGTGACCAGCAGTTACCTGGGTTTACAGGTGCTGAGTGGGGACCTCTAGGGAGGGCCATGTGCAGTCTTGCACAGAGAGAGAACAAAGGGGAAGGGGTCCACATGTGGTTTCCCATGGAGAGAAAACAAAGACAAAGGGTCATTTTTCCCCCAGTGGGCCTAACATGTAGACATCCGTCCTATCAGGAATCACAGAGAAATTTATGCTGCATTGCCCCAGACCAGCTCCACAGGCCTTCAGATTCATAGTGTCTGTTGAGGAGTTGTGACAAGCATCTATTACTTGTGCTCTACAGAAGTGATGCCACTCAAAGATTATGACTCAAGAAAAACTTTCAAACTGGGTGCCAGTGGCTCATGCCTGTAATCCTAGGTACTTGGGAGTCTAAGAATGGGAGGAATTTGGTTCAAGGCCAACAGAAAAGTCTGCAAGACTCCACCTCCACAGAGGAAAACTGGATGTGGTGGTGTGTGCCTGTCAACTCAGTAACAACAGGGACCTAAAGTAGGCAAATCTGCACACTGGCAGAAATGGAGACCTTATTTTGATCATAACCAGTGAAAATGGACTGGAGATGTAGCTCACGAGTGTCATACTTGCCTAGCAAGTATGAGGCCCTGAGTTCAAATCTCAGTACTACCAAAGAAAAGAAAAACTTCCAACATCTCACCATAGCCCAAAGACTATCCTGCATACCAAGCAGACCCATTCCTACCCCACTCCATGTTTGCGTGCCTGTGAGCCTACTGCACTGGACTTTTTCCTGAACTCTCCAAGCATGATCCAGTCTCAAGGCTCTACCCTTGGCTTTTCCTCCAAGAGACGGCTCCTCTGTTCTCCACCTGTTTCACCAGGCCTAGGTGTCTCTACTCAAAAGACCTTCTCCATTAGGTGTGGATCTCTGAGAAAGGGGCTAGTCTCAGAACCTTCAGGAAGAAATCAGGGCTAACTTTACAGTTCAGGTCTTGGGAAAGATGGAGAGTCCTGATGGACCATTATCACTAATCTGACACTTTCCAAGAAGAGGGCTCAAAAAGACTCTTACAGAATGGATGTCACCCAGAAGGGCTGTTTTTATACAGCTATCCTGAGAAAACACCAGTCAGGAGTTCAATAATATGGAAGAAAATTCTCATGACCTCCATCTTTACCATCTGTGTCTTGCTGCCACATATACTGCTTTCTTGCTTTTATATTGTTTCTGGTTGGGATGGGGGGGGCAGATTTGGCAGTACTGAGTTTGAACTCAGGATTTCAGGATTGTTAGATAGGCATTCTGCTTCTAGAACTCCCCCACTTTGGGGGGGGGGGGGGTGTTGTTGTTGTTTTGCTTTGGTTATTTTTGAGGCCTGGACAGCCACCCTCCCAATCCTAGCTTCTCTCAAAAGCTGGGATGACAGACCTGAGCCACTAGTATCAGCCTAGACACATTGTTTTTTATTGTTGTTGTTGCTGCTTTTTGTTTTGCTTTTTACTGTAACCCCTTAACTGAGAATTTGGGGCCAATGCATGTCCCAACTTTGTCATATTTCTATTTGCTTCTTTTCTGGGGACCTACCACCTCAGTCCTGATGGTCAGGATGGTTTAGTGAGATTTAGCAAGCTCTCCCAGGGTCAAGATTATGAGATTTCAGTTGCTTCTGGTGTTTCAACCTCCTTTCGGAGCTGGGAGGGGAAAGAAAGCCAACCCACGTGGGTGACTCAGAAAACAAGCCGCGATAAGAGCTTATTGACAGGCCCCGCTAGCAGGCTCCTCATTCACACCGCTTCAAAGACAAACACTTTCCCTTTGTCGATTTGTTTTAGGCCTTGCCGAATCTGCAACTCTGTGGCCTTGACTCTAAAAATAAATCTCCTGCAATAATGACGAGGCTGTTGCAAAGAGGAAGGCGTGCAGAGAAGGAAAGAGGAGGGAGGCAAAGGCGAGAGAAGGCAGGAGAGAAACCGAATACCCAAACAGGAAGAAGGGATGTGGAGAAATCGCCTAGGCTGCTTCCTCCCAACAAACAGCCTGGTTCCTCGCAACAGCCAGCAGCACAACCACAGCAACCAGGGCCTGTGGTTTCTCAGAATCCGAAACCTGGAGGTGGGGGGGGGAGCTGTCCTAGCTAGCCGATTCACCCTCTGGCAGCCAGCTGCCGACAGACTGTAGTCCGGGGAGCAGAGTAGTCAGAAGCACCTGGGGGCTTGTTAGAAATGCAAATTCTCTGGCCCCACCCCAGACCTACAATCCACATCTGCATTTTAATAAGATCCCCAGGTGATTGGTTCGTGCAGTCAAGTTGGAAAAGCCCAGAAGAGTCCCTGGTGTTTCCCCTGGAATGCACATCCCCCCCCCCCTCCCAGTCAAACTCCACTTCATTTTCCTCTTTTCTGACAAAGGAGAAGTGAGCCCCTCCCCCACTGAGGGGCTGGCAACCAGTTTTTCCTCAGATAAAGGGACATCGTGGCTTAGTATCTAGCTACCCAGGTGGTTATAATATGACAGTTCCCCATTCAGCCCCCAAGATCCGTAGAAGTCTCTTGGATCTGTCCTAGAGTCATCCAGCAATCTCGGGACTGCAAGATGCCAAACCCATGGCAGAACTGTCCTTTGAGTCTCTTCTTCCCACCCTTCTTGGCTCTGTTTCTCCTTTCCTGGCCTGAAGGGTTTTGCCTGTCTGCTCATCTTTATGAAACTCTATTTCATGGCCCCAGTGCCAAGATTTTGATATATGCTGACACCCCCGCTTCATGCTCCCCTCCACTTGGGTCTCGCTGACATATTTCACCCTCTCCTTACTGTTTTCATCAGAACTCCGAAGAGACAGTCCTTCCTTCCTCTCTTCCCCAGCAGGTGGTCATAAACTCCGTTATTTAGTGAAGATTCTCACTCCCCTTGCTCCTGCCACGGCCAAGCAGGTGAGCAGGCAGGCCACAGTTTAGATACTGAGCAGGTGACGAATAATTATAGTTGCTCTTTGCTGGAATTCTAAATAGTGGCTGTCACTCTTCATTGACTATAAAATGTACAAATGTGAATGATAAGAAAGAACATAACTGTGGCCCATCTTATCAAATTTATTTTAGCTGTGCTTTAAAATCAATTTAATTTGTAAATTATTCATGGCATGTAGCAAGTCTTACAGACCCGTACTACCAAACCCTATGCTTTAAGGACTGCACTAACTTTTACTAGATATTTTGTGTTTCTTTCTTTAAATTGTTTTTATCATTTTCCT
Organism: Perognathus longimembris pacificus; assembly: GCF_023159225.1. NCBI lineage: Eukaryota > Metazoa > Chordata > Mammalia > Rodentia > Heteromyidae > Perognathus > Perognathus longimembris. Next base: position 86,649,789 of record NC_063188.1, on the reverse strand, counting down.
TATTACAAGGATAATGCATATCTATTTTAGAAAATGTGGATACTACAGATAAGCAAAAATAATTACTACGTTATTATCACCTTTAATCCTATGACCAAGAAATAATCACTGTTAACATTTAGTGTATCGCTCTTCAGTCAGTTTTCATTCTGCACACACATACATAAAGAGCCTCTCTGTGGTTTTTTTTCTGTCTCTGTCTCTGTCTCTGTTTGTCTGTTTTCCTCTCATCATTCATTGCACGTATACTAGCTTATCTCTGAGGATAGTGGCCATCAATTCCTTCCTTTAGCACTGAAGGCCCCGAACCCTCCCCACCCCCCATCTGTTCTGAAGCCAGCTCATATCAGCTCTCCAGGATCGTGTGTGCACACACGTGCACTAGGGCTTGAACTCGGGGCCTCAGCACTGTCCCTGAGCTTCTTTTGCTCAAAGCTAGCACTCTACCACCTGAGCCACAGCGCCCCTTCCAGCTTTTTAGTAGTTAATTGGAAATAAGAGTCTCACAGATTTTCCTGCCCAAGCAGACTGGCTTTGAACCATGATACTCAGATCTCAGCATGCTGAGTGGCTGGAATTACAGGCATGACATACCAGCACGCAGCATTCAGGGCCTATTATATACCTGTGTTTTCGACTCCAACTTTGACATTGTATCAACACTTGAGGTTGATCATGGTGGAAAATGCTTCCGAACTAGGGTTTGGCTTTCCAGAACATTCAGCTGTCAGGCATTTACTGGCATCCTTTGCTTTGTGTGCTCAGATGCTAGGGTCCGGCTTCAGAGATACAAAATCTGAGTGGTCATACAAAAGCCAGTGATTGGAAGGGACTTGTGATTCATTTAATGCTCTTCTGTCTCCATTTTGAAATTTGTAATAATTTTATGTTTCACCTGGTAACTTAATAAGTCTGACAGGCCAACAGAGCAGGCGGGTGAGTAATGGCCTTGCATAGAACGTGTCCACCTTTCTTGTGGCCCCATTAGCACAAAACCCCTAAGCACAGAATGCTGGGGAAGAAACAATGCAAGGATGAGGTTCTTGTCACATCTATGGATGGGGAAGTGGCAGCTGACAGCCCAGAAAGACCATACTCTCCACTTGAAACACTAAAGGATGCAGGAAGAAGGAAATGACTAGTGAAACAAAAAGAAAGAAAAAAAAAACACAAGAAAGAAAGAACTAAAAACGCTCTTTTTGTTTTCCTTTGTGATGCAGGAGATGAAACTCTGGAGAAGCTCTTAACCACTGAGTCGATGTCCCCAGCCTCTCAAATCTTCCTTGGGAAGACTCTTATAGGGGAAGATGGAACAATTCATAGCTCCTTTTCCCTCCCATCCTTCCCTGGAACTCACAGGTAAGCTGTAAGAAGAGGCAGAATGGGCGGTAGAATGTGAAATGGCTGAGTTAGCTGTGTACAGTAGTCCCCGTCTTCTGAGAAAGAAATACATATGCATGTACAAGCAATGAAACACAAATTGTGTAATTCCGGTGATTCTGCATACTAGTTAAATGCTCTTATATTTGCATTTAAAACTGACACAGCACAATATAGAGATGAATGGTGCATTCGTGTTAATAATTTAAATTTTTAATTTTTCTTTACTTAGAAGCTCATTAAATAGCAAATAAACACCATAACTCACGAGAGAATGCATGGAAGAAAGGGAAAAGGCTCCGTATGTTTGTGTCTGCTAGGGTTTGAATGTTTGTGTCCCCACCAAAATTCACATGGAAACATAATCCCTAACACAGCAGTATTAGGAGGTGGAATCTGTGGACATTGACCTCAAATATGGAATTGGAAGCCTTTATAAAAGGGTAAAATGATGGAAATTTGCCCCCCCCTTTGGTCCTTTCTGCCATGTGAGGACCCAGTGTTTCAACCTTCAACCCCCAAAGGGCACAGCAAAAAGACACCATTTTGGATGGTGAAAGAGAACCTGCCTCCATCTTGATCTTAGACTCTAAGCCTCTAGAATTGTAAGAACTAAAGTTCTGTTCTTTACAAATAATCCACTTGAGATGCGTGCATACATATATGAATATATACGAATATATATTCTTACACATTCGAATATATATTCTCATATATATAATATGTAATATTATATATAATATATTATCACCACAAAACAGGCTAGTCAGCTCCTTCACTGCTAGTTCTTTCCTGTTTTGTTTTTTTTTGTTTTGTTGAGCATGGACCTGCTTTTTTCTTTTTCTTTTCTTTGCAAGCTTGCATACGTGTGTGTGTGTGTGTGTGTGTGTGTGTGTGTGTGTGCTCCAGTCAGTACTGAAGCTGGCTTTGTACCATTTGAGCCACATCTCCACCTCCAGCTCTGTGTGTGTGTGTGTGTGTGTGTGTGTGTGTGTGTGTGTGTGTGCGCTGGTATTAGGAAAATGGAGGGGAATAGAAAAGGAATAGACTGGACTCGATGTCAACAGGCGAGGACTGTTCATTGAGGAACAGCGAGGGGCACAGACCTTCTCTTCGGTTTGGAGGTTGTGTGAGGGGGTGAATTTGAGACCAGGCTTTTAAGGGGTCTGAGCAAGGAGACAGAGGTTATTGAAAGCACCACTAGGTCTAGGAAGTTGGGGCTTTTCCTTGGGCCCACAATGGATTGTTTACAACTGGGCTTATATGAATTGCCCTGCCTGCATATCAAAGCAGGTTCATACATACCTGAGATTTTGTCTGGTGTCTGTATGGGCCTGGACCATAGGGTGGGAGTCAGTCCTTCATATTCCATCTTTGGATACATAGAAAGAATGGGCCTAGGGGCTGGGGATATGGCCTAGTGGCAAGAGTGCCTGTCTCATATACATGAGGCCCTGGGTTCGATTCCCCAGCACCACATATACAGAAAATGGCCAGAAGTGGCGCTGTGGCTCAAGTGGCAGAGTGCTAGCCTTGAGCAAAAAGAAGCCAGGGACAGTGCTCAGGCCCAGAGTCCAAGCCCCAGGACTGGCCAAAAAAAAAAAGAAGAAAAAGAAAGAAAGAATGGGCCTAGAGGGGCAGAGAGAGGCAAGTCCTTCCTATAGGATCTTTGGATACATAAAAAGAATGTGCTGAGAGGGGAGCAACATGGAGTTATGAGAACAAAGCAGATTCCCATCAGCTGGTATGAGGGCTTTCAAGGTCTAGGCACTGTACCTGAGCTTTTTCACTTAGGGCTGGCACTCTACCATTTGTGCTACAGCTCGACTTGCAGCTTGTTGGTGGTAAATGTTTCAAGGACTTTCCTGCCCAGGTTTTGAACCAAGATCTAGGATTACAGGTGTAAGCCACCAGTGCCCAGCTGACCCTTGTAGTTTTATTTTGCATACAGCCTTCCAAATTACTAAATCAGCTCTGTCCTTGACACTCCCCACACTGAGAACCTACTTCTCTCCACCTTGAGTAATCTGGACTGCCACTGTTTTACAGGAGAGCTTTGGGGGATGTGCCCTTAAACCTGAAGAGGACTAGAGATTTCTGCTCCCTGCCTCTTGGGGCCTTAGGCTACCGCAAGCAAAGTTCAGGCTACTCAACTATAGTAGAATAGGGACATCAGATATTCAAAGTAAGATGTCACCTCAGACATCCAGTTCTGTCTAGCCCTCAGCTGAGTCCAGCCCCAATGGTCTTCTAAATATCTGTAAGCATGAGGGAGGGAGGGAGGGAGGGAGGGAGGGAGAGAGAGAGAGAGAAAGAGAGAGAGAGAGAGAGAGAGAGAGAGATTTCAAGGACACTCCAGCTATCAGAGCTTTGCAGACCCTACCAAAGTGTGAAGGAGTATAGTGCATTGTTGTTTAATGCCACTAAGCTTTGTTAAGCAGGTTTGTTAAGCAGCAATAGATAACTAGAGCAATGCTCTAGTTTTACAACCTGTGTTTTTAGACTTCAAAGGGAAAATTCTGGATTTATTTCTTCCAGGAATCAAAATACTCAGTAGCAAGTATTTCTGAAGTATTAAAGAGTTGATCTCAAAATTTAGTGTGCCCAAGATTTACTAAGGATGAGAACCAGGAAAAGTTATTCAACATGTAGCTTGTCATTTAAGCATGGTAGCTCATGTCTCATTCTAACAACTTCCAAAGCTGAGAACAGGAGGATCCTGGCTTGAGGCCAGCCCAAAGGGGTCTCATAACCCCTTCTCAACCCACAGCTGAGCATAGTGGCGCATGTCTGTCATTCTAGCTATATAGGAAACTGAGTTAAGTTGGATCACATTTCAGGACAGCCTGGGCAGAAAAGTCCACAAAACTCCATCTCTGTGGGATGGAAGCTGGACATAGTGGCACCAAGTGGTGCTCCTAGTGGTGATGGAAACCGAAATTAGGGGGGCTGCAGCTCAGGGGTATACCCAGACAGGAAGCAGGAACTTACCTTGAAAATAACCAGTGAGAAACAGGACTGGAGGCATGGCTCAGCAGAACCATACCAGTCTAGCAAGTGTAAAGCCCCAAGAAAGGAAATACAGCTTCTCAGTCAGGCACAATAGCTCCAGCCTGTAATCCTAGCCATTTGGGAGGCAAAAATGAAAGGAACCAAAGTTAGAGGCTAGCCTGAAGGGAGGAAAAAATGTGCTTCCATTTCAACCAATGGTTGGGTACAGTGGTACACACATACCAGATGAGATGAAAGGAAGCACCAATAAGAGAATCATACTCCAGGCAGGTGGCATATAAAGGAAGACTCAATCTTGAAAAGAGTCCATGCAAAAAGGAGCCCATCAGAGTGGTTCAAGTGATAGAGCAGCTGCCTAGCAAATGTGAGAACCTGATTCCAAATCCCAGTACAACAAGAAGAAAAAATATAGCTTCTCTGACCCACCTTCTAGAAGCAAATTCAGTAGAACTGGGCATGGCCAAAGAATATGAACATTCAAAGCCTTTAAATGATGCTCAAACAGGCTTATGGAGAGAAAAAACAGCTATGAGATGTTGACTTCAGTGTTAGAAAGTCCCCATAATCTGAATTATAGAACCTTTCTTTCTTTGCTCTACAAGAGATGGAACCTAGGGCCTTGAGCATGTTAAACAAGAATTCTACCACTTGAGCTATGCCCTTAGCCCTTTGGTTTCTTAGCTAAGGTCTTGCTAATTTTTATTAACGCTGGCCTCCAAAGATGATCCTCCTGCTTCCTCTTAAATCGTGAGTAGCTGGGATGCAGGTATGTACCACTATTCCAGCTTGACTGAAAGAACTTGAGGGTATCCTGAAAAAGTTAACTGGAATAAGGATAAGCTTGCCTTTCATGGCATAGTCCTCATCATGTATTTGAAAAACAACAGAGTAAGTAAAGGACTGTCTATTGCTCTTATGTGTTAGACAGAACATTCAGGAAAGTCATCCTGTTCTTACTGATTCAGTAAATGCATTCATAGGACCAGCATGGGAGTAAAAGAGAAACTAGCCAACTTGGTCACATCAGACTCTTTCATTCAGTCTCCCCAGAAGAAACATGAGTGCCCCTAAAATGCCACTTGATTTCAGTTCTTTGAGAAAATGAAATCAGGTGTGATGATGCATGCTTGTAATCCCAGCATTTGGGGAGACTGAGGCAGGAGAATCTAAAATTGGAGGCTATCTTGGTCTACATACACAGGGAAGGAACCTGTCATTGATAAATAAACTTTTTAATAGAGAGAATTAGAAAACATAAGAATATTTAACCAACAGAAAGTATTGCTACAATTCAAGTTTCCCTTAGCTTTGACTAAGGCATCCTGCATCCCTAGATCCTATATGGTGTTGGCCCCATAATAGGTGAACAGTAATTATTTGCCAAAGGAATTACTCTTAGTTATCAATAGATTACAAGCATTAAACAATGCTCCACTCTCAATGTCATACAGACATCTTCAGATATAATTAGCATTCAATGGACCTCATCAGATCCTATGGGAAATGTCCTAAAAGAGAGAGACAATGTGCACATCTTGGCGAAATTAATTTAGTTAAAGCCTCCTGGAAATGTCTGAATCCCTAGGAAGCACTTTAGATCTGGCAGCTCTCAGGAAGAGACTTTAATGGAACCAAGTTCAACAACTGTCTCCCAATCACAGAGGGTGAAGGATAAGATCTGTACCTAGTAGAGCCAGACACTTGTGGCTCACACCTGTAATCCCAGCTACTTAGGAGGCAGAGATCTGAGGACAGCAGTTTGAAGCCAGCCTGTGCAGAAAAGTCTGTGAGACTCTTATCTCCAGTTAACCAGTAAAATGCCAGAAGTAGAACTGTGGGTCAAATGGTAAAGAAAGTTCCTTAAATGAAAAGGCTAGGTAAACCTAGTGCTGGTGGTTCACATTAGTCATCCTAACCACTGAGGAAGCTGAGATCTGAGGATTGTGGTTTGAAGCCAGCCAGGGAAGGAAAATCCATGAGACACTTCTCTCCAATTAACCATCAAAAAGCTGGAAGTAGAGCTGTGGTTCAAGTGGTAGATCACTATCCCTGAGAGAAAGAAAGAAAGAAAAAACTCAGGGACAGCACCAGGTCCTGAGTTCAAGCCTCAGGACTGGCACTCAAAGAGAGTGTGAAGAAATGCTTCTCATGGCAACGACAGTTCAAGCTAGAGGGACAAAAGGAAGATATGGTAGAAATGCAGACCAGACACTGGGCCACTTGGCTAAGGCTGGAATCAAAAAGGAGTCATGGCTGCGGTGGAGATGTCTTCCAACACAGAATAGGAAAGAAATATGCTGGCTCCTTCCCTTTCCCTGCCCCCTGGCTCCTGTCAGTGTCTCCCATTGGCCAGACACATCCAGAAGCCAGTGAAAAGGGGCAGGGAACAAACATCTGGGAACAAACAAGTAAATATAACCACATCTACTCACCCAGACCTGTCTGTACCCATCTCCCCATCTTGCTAGAAGTGCTTGTGGATCTGCCTGAAGGGCTTTTCTGGTCACAGGAGCAGGCATTGTGCTGGGAATCTGAAGGACTGAGGAAGCCATGAACCTGAGAGGCGCCCTCAACCAATCATCAACAGAAACTATTGAGTCACACCTCACCTGCCTCATCCTCTGGACATAAGGTCCATTGTACTTTTTTATTGCCAGTGCCGGGGCTTGAACTTGGGGCCTCCCACTCTCATTTAGCTGGATAGAGGGGTACAGGTGTGGGTCCTAGGGCTTGGACTCAGGGCTTTTTTTTTTGCTCAAGGCTAGTGCTCTGCTGCTGAGCCACAGTTCAACTTCCAGCTTTTTCTGAGTTGTTTATTAGAGATAAAAGTCTCAATGACTTTCCTGCCCAGGCTGCCTTCGAATCATGATCCTCAGAGCTCAGCCTCTAAAGTAGCTAGGATTATAGGTGTGAGCCACCAGTGCTTGGCTGTCTACGGTCCTTACTTGCCTACAATGCTATTTACTTATGACTATATTCTGGTTGATTTCCTTCCTTCCCTATCATTCTACTCCCATCTCAAGCAAACACTATGTGAAGGAATTGTTACCCAGGTTCCATCCCAAGGAGAAACCAGTCCGGGGCAATTCCCCTACCCCACAACACCACTCCACAGCAGTATCTGAGCCTTCTTACCAGCATGCCTTGCCTCAGCACCACACAAAAATTACTACAATGAACATGGCTCTTCCCCCTCAGGGCCAGGGGAGATGAGCCAGGAGTAGGCCACCCTGTGTCCATCCTCCCACATCAACACAACAACACATCCCACCCAACACCTTCCTTTCTACTCTGTCCGTGGGAGGAAGGAAGAACAGGCTCAGGGGCCCTGTACAGTAGTCCTGGCAGACTTGGGCATACAACATTCTCTTAGAATGTTCTACTCCATTCCCACTGACACACCCTGTCATGTGCCCCCCAAAACCCCTGAGAGGCTACCCCTCCTCAGAAAGGAGTGAGTTAAGTGCTACGTTACCAAGAAACTGCCACACTAGCCACCAAAGTGACTGCTCGTTATTTGAACACTTTCTTCTATTTGACTGAATACAGGAAAAATGTCACAAATAGAATATTCATCATCGCCCTCGTGCGCCTTTTCTTTCCTGCTCGTGTCCCTGCTGTCATGTACGAATCCAGCTCCAGGTTCATTTGGTATGTGGAGTGCGTGCCCAGAGAGAGGGTACCGCTGAAAGGCTGGCTCCCACGTTCCCCACTGGTGACATCCCACCACACACACGTCACTCACGCTGACCCCTCGAGGGTAGGACACCGTCTGCCTAAGTGGAGGGGCCTTCTGCTCCACGCAGAGGGAACATAAAGGACCCGAGGAGCCTTCACAGCCATTTAGTGATTCGAAGCATGTCACTTTTACAGACACCTCAGCTTCCAGAGCTTTTATCCTCAGGTGCTTCTGAGAAGACACAGGATGGCATCCCCCACCCCACTTCAAACACCGTCTGTTTCGACATCCTCAGAGGGGCTGAGGCCGCCTGCCAATTTCTCAGCTCCAGTCAGTCATCAGCACATAGCATCTCTCTCTACCTCCTGTCCATCAGGCCCAGAAGATTCCCCAGCCTGCTTCTCCTCCAGCCAGGCCCCATCCCACACATCGCCCTGTCTGGCTACAAGGAACACATTCTGTACTGGGAAATCAAAGTACTTAATGCCCTGACAATTAGATACGATGTTCAACGGCAGTAACACGAACCCCAAAACTGATAGCTTCAACAAGGGGGGATGTGGGGGGGGAGCGCTCATTTCCTTTCCCATTATATTAATCCATAAACAAGCCAGCCAAGTCTGGTAGAGCCACTCTGGGAGATCACCAAAGACCTAACCTTTTTCTCCTTCATTCATTACCTCATACTCACCATGGCTCCTGGAACTCTGAAGTTCACATTAGAATTTCAGACACGATAAAAAAAAAAAAGGGCATTAGCTGGGTACTAGTGACTCATGTTTGCAATCCTAGCTGCTCAAGAGGCTGAGATCTGACCATGGCAGTGCAAAGCCAACCCAGGAAGGAAAGTCCATGAGATTCTGATCTTCAATTAACCACTAAAAAGAGCCAGAAGTAAAGCTGTGACTCAAGTGTTAGAGTACTAGCCTTAAGCACAAAAGCTCAAGGACAGCTCCCAGGCCCTGAGTTCAAGCCTCAGGACCAAAACAAAAAGGGGGCGAGAGAATGCCAAAAGAAGAAGGATCCTCCCAAACTGAATTAACCTCTCATGTAAACAGCATTCCCGGAAACCCAACCAAAGAATTCCAGCTATATCTTGTTGTCCAGTCTGTGTCATGGGACCATCCCTAGCTACAAGAAAGGCCTGGAAATATAATCCTTTATCTGGATACATTATCATGATGTGTAACATTGGAGTCCTATTGCTGTTATAGGCTGAATTGTGTCCTGTGAAAATATATGTGCTGACCTCCTAACACTACAACTTTGAAACGTGACTACATTGAAGACAGAGGTGATTAAATTAATATGAGGTCGTTAGGTTGGGCCCTAACCCAATATGACAGGTTGTGTTAGTTACTTTTACATCGCTGCACCCAAAATGCTTGACAGAAATATGTTGAGGCAGGAAAGATTTGTGTTTTTCACTCATGGCTTCAGAGGTTTTCCGTCTACGGTCCCCTGGCCATAAATATGTGTGTCGGGCCCTATGGACTTGCACAGTGGGATAGTGTAGTAGTAAAAGCTGTTTTTCTTTCTTTCTTTTTTTAAAAAAAAATTATTTGTTTTGTGTGTGGCCCCAGTCCTGGGGCTTGAACTCAGGGCCTGGGTACTGTCTCTGAACTTCTTTTGCTCAAGGCTAGTGTTCTACTACTTGAGTCACAGCTGCACTTCTGAATTTTGGGTAGCTGAGTGGAGATAAGTCTCATGGACTTCCCTACCCAGATTGCTTCAAACCGTAATCCTCACATCTCAGCCTCCTGAGTAGCTGGATTTACAAGTGCAAGCCACCTGCACCCGGCTCCAGAAGCTGTCTGTCATATCATAGCAGAATACAGAAAGAGACCAGGGCACCATACCGCTCCCAAGGACACATCCCCAGGGAGTCCCCGACTTCCTCCACCTAGATCCCATCTCCTGCCTTTCAGCACTTCCTAGTAATATTGTGGACCCATTAGAAGATTCATCCATTCACCATTCATTAGGTCAGAGCCTTCAGGATCTAATTGCCTTGGTAAACACCCTCACAGACAGAGGTGTGTACACTTTACTCATCTCCTAGGCATTTCTCTACACAATCAAGTAGATAAAACGAAGATTAACCATCACACAGGTGTCCTTACAAGAGCTTGTAGGAACATACATACAGAGGAAAGACACCGGGAAGATCAGGGAGATGATGGCTATGTACGGACCAAGTACGGAGGCCTAGAAAGAACCCACCTGAGCAACACCTTGATCTTAGACTTTCAGCCTCCAGAATCAAGGGACAATAAATAGCTGCCATTTCAACCATTTGGTCTATGTTATTTTGTTAGGACAGCTTAAGTGGCCTAATATCATTAGCAAAGAAGAGGTAAAAGAAAAAAATGGGCATGGATCCCAATTAACAGTAGCTGGTACATTTGGCAAGCCTGTGTCTTTATTGTCTGAGCTTTTCAAGATAACCCTCAAACATTTTAGCACACTTTTGTAAAGATCTTTTTCAAAGGTCCTATTTATCAGGTGGTACCCTGCAGTCTGTGGCATCCCTACCCTTCCAGGCCGGCTCTCCTGCCGCCTGCTTCACTCCTTGTCCATTTATCATTATCTTCTCTAGAAATACTTGTGTAAAATTGTGACCTCTCTGGGATGACCTGAAAAGGACTAAAATAGCCCTTCCTCCCTTGCACTGGCCAGAAATAGCCTGGAAGTCTTAAGTTGGTGTTATTTCTTTCCTTTGGTTAACCATTATCTCTGGAAGTGTAAATGATCTGGCAAATGGGCTAGATCCACTGAAGCCTACCTAGCACATCATAATGGGGAAAGGCTAGAGGGACAGGTGAGGCCAGTACCAGAGAAGAAAAGATGCTGGGTGCTAGTGGCTCCCACCTGTAATCCTAGCTACTCAGGAGGCTCAGATCTGAGGATCACAGTTTAAAGCCAGCCTGGGCAGGAAAGTCTGTAAGACTCTTATCTCCACTTAACCACCAGAAAACTGGAAGTGGTGCCGTGGTTCAAAGTGGTAGAATGCTAACCTGGAGCAAAAGAGCTCAGAGACAGTGTCCAGGCCCTGAGTTCAAGCCCCACAACCAGATCTACCCCCCCCCCAAAAAAACCCAAAACAAAACATCAACAACAAAAACAGAACCAAAGGACACTGAAAATCCCTACAGAGCTACCATCAGGTGGCAACTGAGACCCTCAAATACTGCAAGCCCATTCTGCACATGACAAGGTACTGGGGTAGAGATCAAAATTTTTCCCTGGGACTGTTCTTTGGAGCCCTTTTTCAAATGAAGAGTCACACTACTTTTCTTTCATGGTTTTTCTTTCACTTCTAAATAAATTTATTCCATGTACCATTAAAAAAAAATCCCAAAGAAGACCCTATATATGTGGCCTTTTACACATTTAATGCCCTGCCTCCCCAGGCCTGCTGCTGTGGCTTGAATGTATCCCAGAACTTTGATATATTAGACATTTAATCCCCAAAGTCATATGTGAATGGTATTTGTAGGTGGGGCCTTTGTAATGCCATTGGCAACCAATGACATCATGAAAGTAGGACCCCCATAGTGGCATTAGTGGCTTTTGTAAGGAGAGGAAGAGTAAATTAAGTGATCTCTCTCTCTCTCTCTCTCTCTCTCTCTCTCTCTCTCTCTCTCTCTCTCTCTCTCTCTCTCTCTCTTTGCCAGTCCTGGGCCTTGAACTCAGGGCCTGAGCACTGTCCCTGGCTTGTTTTGGCTCAAGGCTAGCACTCTACCACTTGAGCCACAGCACCACTCCTGGCTGTTTTCTATATATGTGGTGCTGAGGAATCGAACCCAGGGCTTCATGTATGCGAGGCAAGCACTCTTGCCACTAGGCCCTATTCCTAGCCCGTTCACTCTCTTAAATGATTGTCTTTTTATTTTTTACTTATGTGGTACCAGGGAATTGAACCCAGAGCCTTATGCAAGCTAGGCAAGCACTCTACCATTAAGCCACATTTGCAGCCTTGCATTATCCCTCTTGATCTGCCTCACCATGTGATGAGCTCACCACCCTGGGACTCTGCAGATAGACCTTACTAGCAAAAAGGCTCTCACCAGATGCATTCCTATGACCTTGGACTCTGAGCCTCCACAAGGGTTAGAAATAAACTTCTTTTCTTTAAAAATTAACCCAGTCTGTAGTATTCAATTAAAACAACCAAAAACTAGCTTGCCATTTGCCCTCCAAGATTGTCCATAGGACAGCTCTAGGTAGTTGGGTGGGACTTTTCTGCCTGCCATGGGTACCATGACACTGGTTCCCTCATGTGAGATGCCACACGTATCTAAGACACTCATCTTGATCTTCCCAGAGTCTGACAGTTCTTTCTCTTTCTTCAGTTCACTTTTTGCCTCGATAGAGAACACCATTAAGAATTCTTTAGGAAAATACTAAACTTTCTAAATCCTTTCATGTCTAAAGCATCTTGAATTTTCCCCTCAAAGTTAAATACATTTATTTTTTTTTCAAAGCTAAGGATGAAACTTGGGTTTCAAGCATGCTAGGCAAGTGCTCTACTATTAAGCCCCACCCCCAGTCCCACAGTTGAATATTAACTGGCTACTGTGTGTGCATTTGCTAGCTGTCTGTCAATACTGAATGAACCCTTTTAAACTCAACTCTATAGTGAGGGGGCTGCAAGCCTACCAGCTACATTTCCCATCAGCCTTCCTGTTTGGTTTCACCAATAGAAGGCACTGGGAGAAGATGATTGGCCAAGAAGAAGGGAGACATTTCCTCTTCTGGTTCCAACAAGGTGTAGTTTCTGGCTTCTTTTTTTTTCCTGACTGATAGAGAATTCAGACATCAAGATAATCTGTCTCAAAGTCTGAAGACATTGTTCCATTATCTTCTAGATAGATATCTAGCTGTTGAAGTCTTCAAACTGGATTGCTTTTTTTTTTTTTTTTTTTTTTTTTGCCAGTCCTGGGGATTGAACTGAGGGCCTGGGCACTGTCCTTGAACTCTTTTTGCTCAAGGCTAGCATTCTACTACTTGAGCCACAGTGGCACTTTGGCTTTTTCTGTGTATATGGTACCCAGAGCTTCATGCATGCAGGTATCAAGCACTCTACCACTAGGCCAAACTCCTGGCTCCTGGATCGCTGTTTTTTATCTCCCCTAGAGAACTTGGACTTTTGTTGTCCTTACCCTTGGAGTTCAGAAATTTGGCTGCCTTTAGAGAACAGATCTTTTATAATTCTTCTTGTTTGGTATTTGGTCTGCTCTTTCAATCTAAAGATTGAAGGATTTTTTTTCCAGTTCATGGAAATTGTTTATTCTATTATTACTTTGATAATTTCCTCTCCTGCAGGCTGTCTGTTCTTGGCTCTTGAGAATTCCTGGTAGATAGAGTTGAATTTCAGGGCCTGTTCACATCTCTTATTTTTTCTCATACTTAAAAAAAAATCTCTGTGCCTTGTAATTTCAGAGATAATCTCTCAACTCAGTCTTTAGCCATGGTCAGTTGACCAAAGGGTCCATCCAATGGCCTTGTTACATGAGCAGTTGCACTCTCTGAAATTCTAAGAATCCTGTCTTTTGATAGAGAGCAGTTAGCTCTTCATTTATGGATAATGCTTTAATTTTGTTTAACTATCTTTCTATATCCTGGGAGAAATCTGTGGGGATTAGTTATATTGTTTGTTTAGTTTGGCGCCTGTCTTTCACAGTGTTGGTTTTCCTCTGATGTCTTTGATGACTCTTTACTCTCATCTATATGACAGACTAAGTCTAGACTTATCTACATTAGAGGCTGCTGTGCATTTCCTAAACAGGAAAATGCCTGTTTTCATGACTGAGAGCCAATGCTGCTTCTGGGAGTCTAAACATTCCCATGGCTGTTGTGGGGAGGGAAAGCTAGGATCAAGTCATTTGCCTTATGGGTGCTGTCCCTTAGCTTTTTCTCTCAGTGCTAGTGCTCTACCACTTGAGCCACACCTCCACGTACAGCTTTGGGCTGGTTAACTGCAGATAAAAACTTCAAGGATTTATAGGCCCAGGCTGGCTTTTGAACCTTGATTTTCATATCTCAGCCTCCCGAATAGCTAGGATTACAAGTCTGAGCTACCGGTGCCAGATAGAAATTGTTTTGCAAGATGAAAAACACAAATATGTTAACAAAAGGTAATAGTGATAGAGACAGACAAGGAGGGTAGTTCAGGTAGAACTCTTGCCTACCATGTATGAGGCTTGGAATGAATGAATATTATAGACTGAAATCTTTTCTCCAAAGTATTTCTAGCCCAGTGAGTCTCAAACAGCAGGGCCTATAGATAGAGTGGGGAAAGGGCACATTTTCCCTTCATTGTGAGAAACTGAAAATTATGTTGTATCCTAAGACAGTGTTCAGGCAGGAATATTCTAGCATGGGAACAATGTAGACGCAGAGATGGTGAGGAATAGGGGGATGGGATTATAGAGTACCCTGCACTCCAGCTTCCAGAAGCTGGTGCTCTAACCCCCACCTAGGCACTCTGCTTGCCAGATAGAAAGTCAGCTTTCATATTCATGTCGACTCAACACAAATCACTGATGAGTAGGCATTTGAAGTATTCCTCTTCTCTTTTGTTAACCCTAATGTCTTCAGCATGATCTGCACCTGGTATAGTAGTACATACCTGTAATGCTAGCCTGAAGCAAAAGAATGGCCAGTTGCAGGCTGGCCTAGAATCCATAGCAAGACCTTGTTTTGAAAAATGAAAAAAAAAACAAACTCGTTTTTAATGTTTTTGCCAGATGTCAATGGCAAAATCCTAGCTACTTGGGAGGCTGAGTTGCAGAAGATTTGGGCTCAACCCTGGACAGAAAAGTCTGCGGAGATTCCACCTCCAAAACAACCAGCAAGAAGCTAGGCTGGAGGTATGGGTGAAGCACTGAGTTCAGAGTCTATGCAAAATATTTTTCATATTTAGTTTCCTGTGCTGGGTGCCAGTTCCACAATATGTAAAAATGTGCACTTAAAAAATTCCTTTTTTACCTTTTAAATTGTTATTATAAAGGTGATATACAGAGAGGTTACAGTTACACAAGTCAGGTAATGAGTACACTTCTGTTTGAGCACTGTTACTTCTTCCCGCATTTTCTCCCAGATTTTCCCTCTGACCTCCCCTCCCCCACAAGGTGTATAGTTCATTTTTTCAACATAGTGTCTAGTGAGTATCCCTGCTGCATTTGCTCCCACCATTTCTGTGCTCCCCCTTACCCTCACCAGGACAGATAAACTTACATACCAGACAAAAGGTACAGAAATTAAAAAAACAGCAACAAAGGAGGGAAACACCAAAAAACAAAAGCAAAATAAAGAAAAACATCTCGCTTCCATTCCTTGGAGTTCATTTCAATAAAAATCAGTTTATATGATCATATGCTGATAGCTATTGAGTCCTTGGACATGGGCACTTTTATATGTGTATTACACTTTGATTAAAAATCAAAGCTGCCGGGCACTTGTGACTTATGCCTGTAATCCTAGCTACGCAGGAGGCTGAGATCTAAGGATCACAGTTCAAAACCAGCCTGGGCAGGAAAGTCCATGACACTTTTATCTCCAATAAACTACTCAGAGAAAGCTAGAAGTGGTGCTGTGGCTCAAGTAGATCACTCAGCTTGAGCAAAAAAGAAACTCAGGTCCAGAGTTCAAGCCCTAGGACCAGAAAAAAAAAAAGAAAACCTGGATTCTGGTGACTCATACATGTATGAGTTACTTGTATGAGCTACTCAGGAGGCTGAGAGCTGAGAATCATGGCTCAAAGTCAGCCTGGGCAGGAAACTCCATGAAACTCTCATCTCCAATTAACCACTAAGGAGCTAGCTGGAAGTGGAACTGTTGTTCAAGTGGTAGAGTGCTATCCTTGAGGAAAAATCAACCCAGGAACAGCATCTAACCCCTGAGTTCAAGCCTCAGCACCAGCACAAAAAATAAATAAATAAAATTAAAATTAAATAATCAGCTGAGCATGGGGGCAAATGTTTGTAATCCCAGCTCTTGGAGGGTGAGCTAGGAGAATCATGAGTTTGGGGCCAGCTAGTCAAAAAGCAAACCAAAACAAAAATTACAAGCTATAATCACACAGAAAGGGGATCTGTCATGGCGGGAGATTGAACATAGGCTCATGATTTGGGGGACTCATGGTAGTTGACTATTGTAATGTTTGATCTGCTTTGGGGTGTGTTCAAAACTCTCCACAATGAAGGAGCTTTCTAAAATGTGGATTTTCTCCCCTGGGACTGGAGAAAGGTTGTGATTGTTGTTGTTTTTCATTGGAAAACAATGGGAAATATCCAAATGCAACAAGTACTTCTTCCTATAAGAGTAAAAGTAGAGTTCCTTGCTGGTGCCTTTGTTGATCTTCCTCTCATCTCCCTCTGCCTTGTCTTCCCCAGCCTCAGGACACTGACCTATAGATTCAGGGACAATTGTTTTCACAAGAAGAAAGCTGGCCAGAGTTTCCATTAGCCATTGTGCATTTTTATTGATTTATATCTGCCTTGTTCCAAAGATATACTTAGAGTTTGCAAAGAGGCATATAATAAATTATAAGTAAATAAGAACAAATGAGGTAAAGGATAAACAAGAATATGAAGGTAAAATGGAGCCAAAAGTGAGGTGATTCTACACACTACCCACCCCCAAACCCTCTACACTGAATGAGGCAGAACACAAATTTGAAACTGAGTTCCCTAGCAGCCTAGGTGAAAAGGAAGACCAGTTACCCTGTGATTTCCAGTGTCAGGGATATAAAATCAAAGCAAATAATCTGGGAAGCACAACTATTCCTAAGGTGGAGGTCAGCAAGACAAGTTTATACCATCGATTAGAAATATAATACCATAAACAATCTCCTTATACCACACACATCAAGAATGGACTGGGGGTCTAGCTCAGTGGTAGGTACTCTAGCCTAGCATGTACAAGGCCCTGGGTTGCTTCTCTAGCAATGTGTGCACATGAGCACCTGCATCTGTGCGCACACACACACACACACACACACACACACACACACACACACACTGAGCAACAAAATACACAAGATTCTCTTATCCTCAAGCTACAATGTTTCAAGAACAGCAATGATGGTGTCTAGGGAAAACCATTCTGGGGGAACCAAAAAGAAGCCTCACATTGGGGTGGGGATAGGGGGCTTCACACAGGCTAGACTTTGAAGTATTTGAAGCACAGATATGAGCCTGAAAACCACACATTAGGACTTTTTCCCAATAATGCTGTTAATATCTAATTACCCGTGTTAGAGTTCTTTCTGTTGAAATACTCCAAGCAAAGTCTGTTCCCTGCAATGAACTCTGCTAGTTCTCTGCTTCTTGATTCTGCCCTTACCATTTTCTTTTCTTTTTTTATTGTCAAATTCATGTACAGAGAGGTTACAGTTTCATACGTCAGGCCCTGGGTATATTTCTTGTACTGTTTGTTACCTCCTCCCTCGTTTCCCCCTCCCCCTCCCCCTCCCTCCTCCCCCTTTCTCTCCCCCCCCCCCCCGCTGTGAATTGTTCAGTTGGTTTACACCAAATGGTTTTGCAAGTATTGCCTTTGGAGTCGTTTGTCTTTTTATCCTTTGTCTCTCAATTTTGATATTCCCTTTTGCTTCCCTAGTTCTAATACCAGTATATACAGCATCCAGTGTATTCAGATGAGATACAGTGATAGTGCAGGTACAACCACAGGAAGGGATCATCAACAAAAGAAGCTATGGTTTCCCTTACCGTTTTCTTTTTCGTTTGGGCTCAGAAATCCTTGTGCTATGGGCAAAAGTATGGGTGTATGTGTGTTTCCTGCCATGAGTGGGTCCTAACTTGCATAAAGTTACCTGAAGGTCTCAACCAATCCAAGAAAAGAGCTGCTTACATGAAAGGAAAGAAGCAGCATGTGTTTCTAAACTTCTCCATTAAAGCCAGGTGCTGGTGGCTCACGCCTGTAACCCTAGCTACTGAGGAGGCTAAGGATCGCAGTTTGAAACCAGCCTGGGCAGTAAAATTCATGACACTCTTATCTCCATTTAACCCCCCGAAAACCAGAAGTGGTGCTATGGCTCAAAGTCGTAGAGAGCTAGCCTTGAGCTGAAGTGCTCAGGGACAGCGCCCAGGCCCTAAGTTCAAGCTCCACACCCAACAACAATAAAAATAAACAAAACATAATAAACTTCTCCATCAATGCTACTTCCTTGTGCCCATCAGGAGGAGTAGATATGTGTATAGCTGCCACATGGAATAGAGCTGGAGGCAGGATGGAAATCCTTCTGCGACTGAGCAGAAAGAAGGCTCTCTCACCTGCCAAGAGTTCCCAGAGGCTGGGAGTTTGGCCAGGATCACAGCATCGAGGTGTCACTGTGGTGTTGGGCTCTTAAACAGGGCTACAGAAATCTCTACAAAATGACTATTCTTCTAATGTAAGACAATAACTAAACACACACCTAAATCATCTTTAAAAAGTCATTAATCTGCCGGTGCTGGTGGCTCACTTGGGTGATCCTAGCTACCCAGGAGGCTGGGGTCTGAGGATCACTGTGTGAAGCCAGCCCAGACAGGAAAGTTTGTAAGGCTCTTATCTTCAGTTCATCAGCCAAAAGCCAGAAGTGGAGCTGTGGTTCAAGTGGTAGAGTACAAGCCTTGAGTTCAAAAGGTCAGGGACAGTGCCCAGACCCCGAGTTCAAGCACCAGGACCTGCGCGCGCATGTGCGCACACACACACAGTCATTAATAAATTGTTGATGAGGTGACTTTCTAATGAATTCCTCGGGCTCAGTTGCTGTCAAATATGCTTCAAGGTGACCTAGGTGACTAGTTGCTGGACTTGTGAGCTGTAGGTACAAACTGGGAAATCCCTACCACAAACAATGGATTTGAATCCAGAACAATTAAACTGTAATACTTTCTGCCAGTAATGATATTGAGGCTGTTTATTAAAGTCATTCCTGGATATCTTATTGCTAGTACCAATAGCTAGGGCTGGAGACATTGCTCAAAGATAGAATACCTACCTTGCAAGTGTGAGACCCTGAGTTCAAGTCTTAGTACAACACCAACAAAATCCCATGAACCAGGCACTGGTGGCTCACACCGGTAAGCCTAGCTACTCAGGAGGCTGAGATCTGAGGACTGGCAGTTCAAAGCCAGCCCAGGCAGGAAAGTCTGTGAGACTCTTATTTCCGATTAACCACCAGAAAACTGGAAGTGGTGCTGTGGCTCAAGTGATAGAGCACTAGCCTTGTGCAAAGGAGCTCATGGTCAGGGTACAGGCCCTGAGTTCAAGCCCCACAGCTGTAAAAAAAAAAAAATCCCACAATAGCTAGCATGCATTAAGCATTTATCTTATGTCAGACACTGTACCTTCTTGCAGGATCCTTACAATGGTACTTTGGGGACTAGCCCAACACTCCCATTTTCCCAATGGACTCTAATGATAGTAATGATATAGAACATAAAATTACTATATACACCAGAACACCTTGAATCCTACACACTTTAGTGAGGAAGTTGCATTTTTCCTAGTCTTCTTTCAGATGAGAAAATGGAATTTAGAGAAGGGAATTAGTTTGTCCTGTGTCTCAAAGCAAGTGGGGGCCAGAGGTAGGAGTCACGAAGAAAGGCATCTGGATTCCAGTTAGTGCCTAGCCCTTGGCTTAGAGAGTGAAAAGTGGCTGGGGAAAGAAATCCAGTTTGTTTGCTTTCAATCCTCCCAATGCCCCTATGAAGGAGACATCCATTAGCATCCACCCCATTTTACAGATAGGGAAACCGCCAACTTCCATATGAATGTAGAGTTGTAAGTGTGATTGCAAGGTGGGCAGTTTCTGAGCTAGGCAATGCTAGATATAAGGAAGGTGGATTAGAGCACAGCAAGGCAGGAATTTGAGTTCTGAGATCAATAACAACTCAGTATCATCATACACACCCACTAATTCACTCCCTTACACAATGGGTTATTTATTGAGCAACTCTGGAGTGCTACACTGTCCAAAGGCTCAAACCACTCGTCTTTGCCTTCAAGAAATCTATAATCTATCATGGATGATGATGATGATGATGATGATGATGATGATGTGCGTGTGTGTGTGTGTGTGTGTGTGTGTGTGTGTGTGTGTGTGTCCACGAAGAGCATTCTAGCAAAGGAAATGGCAGGAGCAGAAAGCAAAAGAATGATAGCGTTTATTGCAGGAAGCAAACCTTGCTTTGGATATTTCAACAGAAAGAGATCTAACACAGGGAAATAGATATTAATAGCATCATTGCAAAGGACTATGAATACATGTTTGCCCATCCTCCAGAAATGACTCCCAGGATGACCTTTCAGAGGGGTTATGCCATAATCAGAAAAGGGGGGTGGAAGAGGAAGAGGAGGAAGAGGAAAAAGAAGATGAGGAAGAAGAGGAGGAGGAAGAAGAAGAAAAGGAAGGAGGAAGAAGAGGAAGGAGAAGAGGAAGAAGAGGAGGAGAAAGAAGAGGAAGGAGAAGAGGAAGAAAAGGAAGAGGAAGAAGAAGGAGGGGAAGGAGAATAAGAAGAGGAGGAGGAGAAGGAAGAGGAGGAGGAGGAGGAAGAGGAGGAGGAGGAGGAGGAGGAGGAGGAGGAGGAGGAAGAGGAGGAGGAGGAGGAGGAGGAGGAGGAGGAGGAGGAAGGTGGTCATCTAAGGCATGGCAAAGGTCATTGGTAGAAAGGAGTGGAAGTAATTGGTGGTCTATACAGCCTCAATCAAACCTGATAGCTCTTGTCTTCATAGGACATTTGTTCAGAAAATGAAGTTACCAGGTATGGTGGTATATGCCTATAATCCCAACTACTTGGGAGGTAGAGGCAAGAGGCTCTCAGTTCAATGCCAGCCTGGATACACATAGCAAGACCTTGTCTCAAAAATAAAATACAAATCAAAGGGTTGGAGGTGAAGCTCTGGGTTCAATCAGTAGGGCAAGGGGAAAAAAAACATGGAAAATGAAAATGGCAATGTTAGCGTGATCTGTAAGTGGAGTTTGAACCCTCTGACACCAAAAGGTCACAAACTGGGCATCTGCACAACCTCAAGTGAAGAGGTCGGTGGCTCCAACCTGTTTGAGCTAATCAAAGCTACTTCCCAATTCCTGAAAAACAACTTACTGTTACCATAGTGACCATGCATCAGAGGTGTTATCTACAGCAAAACTAGCTGGGGTCTATTTATTTTATTGTTTAGCTAAGCAACTTCTAAAATGAGGAATGAAAGCAAAGAACCAGAGGCAAATGAATCTAGGGATTGGTTCAGGTGTGTCCTCCATTCCACATTCTAGTCCAATGTGCCCGATTCCACTCATCCTATTGATGGTTTCCTTATTTCTGATCCATTTCCCCTACCCCCACCCCCAAATCCCTGGCAATCAGTGCCCTCCATTCTCCAGTGTTCTTGCCAAGGCTTCCATGAAGGCAATACAAAAGATAGGCAGGACACCGAATGATGGTTTGCTGATCAGTCTGGAAAATCTTGGCCCAAAGAGGAGACTCTTCCAGATTATTGTTTTGTTGGGTTTTGTTTTGTATTTAGTAGAGAAAAAGGCTATGTTCAACCATTTTTTTCAACCATTTGAATTAAAGAAAATAAACTTCAATAGAAGTCCCTTCAGAAAAGAAAGTCAAAGGATACTAGAAGCTGGGAGCCAGTGGTTCACACCTGTAATTCCAGCTACTCAGGAGGCTGAGACCTGAGGATCACGATTCAAAGCCAGCCCAGGCAGAAAAGCTGATGAAACTCTTATCTCCCATAAACTACCATGTTGTAGAGCACTAGTCTTGAGCAAAAAAAAAAACAAAAAAAAAACCCACCAAAAACAGAGACAGCACCTAGGCCTTGAGTTTAAACCTCAGGACTGGCACACACACACACACACACACACACACACACACACACCACTCACACACATAACACTAGGAAGGGAAAAAATTATCCATATGTGTGCGTATGTGTATGCATATGTATACATATATGTGTGTATACATATATGCTTAAGTTAACCTCATGCATATAAGAAAGGAAGAGATAGTTTTATATTTTACCTAAAAAAGCCCAAACACTTAGTGGCTATAGCTGACACAGAGAAGGGAAGTTGCTGGCCTCCCAGAAGAGCCCTGGCTAGGCCCCCTTATGAGGTTCTAATTGGCTTACAGTAGTGTGGGAATCTGAGGGGGGGATACCATATATAAAAAGTTACAGGACAGTTCATCTACCTCAAGTGTCTTACACAGCATACCTCTTGAATTTTAACGACTAGAGTTACGACTGGGCAATTAACCCCATGTGCAGTAGCCCTCCACCCAAGACAGCTAGAGACAAAAGGCAGAGATGGTAACCATCCTCCAGGGGGGCCATGGGACTCAGGCCTACACCCCCACCTAGGCAGAAGTTAGTGGCTTTTCTTTTCATACCAGAGACTCCAAAACAGGAAGCAGAATGTCAGGGAGTAGTACCTCACTGGTTAAAAACAAACCAAAATAAATAAAGATCCTCTCATCCTCTTTCCCTCTGTTGTACTGTCGTTTTGAATGTTGACAGGAAGAATAGCAAACAGTTCTTTAATAATTCAAAAGATAACACTCTAGTTCATTCAGGAGGCTGAGATCTGAAGATCACAATTCAAAGCCAGCCTAGATTTTAAAACCCTGAGGCTCCTATGTCCAATTAACCACCAAAATGCTAGACATGGAACTGTGGTTCAAGTGGTAGAGCATAGGCCTTGAGTAGAAAAAGCCAAGGAAGTATCCTTGAGTTCAAGCCCCAGTAAGGACACACGCACACACACACACACACACACACACACACACACACACCTTTAAAAAGACCCAGAGCAAGCTCTAAACTACTAAGTACTGGTTACTTAGCCAATAATAATTAGCAATTTGATGCAAAAAAATATCATTTTTCAGCCAGGCCAGCAGAGCAGTGAGGGGTGTTTGTGACAGTTTCCAAGGAGATCCTCTGCCCAACGGGACATGGTATCAGGGAGAGGGTTAGGCAGCATCGTGGAAATGAAGATGCTATCTGTTCCCTACCCTCTTCTAACCAAAGGAAGTAGGGAAAGCCTGTAGTGGGGTCAGCCCCTCCCTACAGAGATCAGCTGCTGCTCTTGTAAAATTGGGGTGACAAAGACGTGAGCCCATAATGAAGATGGAATTGAAGACTGTCCTCATTTGAAATCTAAAAGCTTCCCTTGCCAATGCCACTATGAAAGCAGATACAGAAGGACAAGGATGGACTCTCTTGAGTAATCCCAAAGCTCGAGAGGCAAAACCAAACAAACAGCAGATCTATGAAGTCAAGGTGTGACACTGCCTTCCCACATGGCTCAAATCTTGTGCCACCAAAATACTGGCTCTCTAGTCCTTTCTAAGAGTTGGCCAGATCCTGGCCCGCTGACAATAGACTCTACCCCAGACTGCTATGTGGGGTTGAGGTAAATAATGTATGTGATTGTTTTAATAGAAAGTTCACTCTTTATAGGGAAATCAATAGTGGCTCCATGCTGTCCTGATTATGTGCAGCTGTGGGTTGAATATATTCTTCAGGTCCGTGCTGCCCAGGATGGTGTCTAGTTAGAGCAGGGTTGTCTCCAAGTATGGAAGAAAAAGAGCCAGCCTCTCTAGAAGCAAATCTTGTGAAATGAAACCTTTTGCACACAAGCCAGCTCTTAAATGGATCAACAATGCAGTCACATGAGTCCCCAAACTCAGAAGTGCCTTATGCTCAGGCCTGAGTACCCTGGGCTGAATTCTCAGCCCTCTGTATTTCAGGGCTAGGATCTCCTGCATTCAACCAGACATCCATGAAAAATTACTAGGAAAAACATCATCTATACCAAACATGTACAGGCATTTTGCTTGTCATTATTCCCTAAACACTACATATAGCAACCATTTACATTGCATTCAGTACTATAAGTCGTTTGGAGATGATTTACAGTGTACAGGAAGGTAGGTGTAAGTTTCATGCAAGTACTATGCTATTTTATATAACAGACTTGAGAATCCAGGGATTTGGGTTCCTTGATTGGGCTGGGGGAGTGGCGTCTGAACATCAAATCTGTAGATACCTCCCCCCAAAAAAGACTATATATTGGGGTTTTTGTTGGTTATGGGTCTTGAACTCAGGGCCTGGGCACTCTCCCTGAGATTTTTTTTGCTCAAGGCTGACACTTTACCACTTTGAGCCACAGTTCTACTTCTGGTTTTCTGGTGGCTACTGGAGATAAGAGTATCATGGACTTTCTTACCCAGGCAGGCTTTGAACTGTGATCCTCAGATCTCAGCATACTGTGTACCTAGGATTACAAGCATGAGCCACCAGTGCCTGGATAAGACTGTATTTTTATATTTTATTTAGTAATGTGCATGGGGAAAAATGAAGCATGGACTAAGGGGGCTTACAGCCTTGGCTTAAGCCATGCTCCTACCTCATAGTTGCTTTGGGACAGATTCTCTGTAGCCTGTCCCTCAACGGTTGGCACCCTGGCCTCCCCCAGCCTCTTTTCCCTGCTCACCCATCCAGCCATCTCTCCTGGGAAAGAGTCAAAATGACTGGTGTGGGGCTGGGAATGTGGCTTAGTGGCAGAATGGTTGCTTGGCATGCACGAAGCCCTGGGTTCGATTCCTCGGTACCACATAAGCAGAAAAGGCTAGAAGCGGTACTGTGGCTCAAGTGGCAGAATGCTAGCCTTGAGCTGAAGAGCTCAGGGACAGTGCCCAGGCCCAGAGTTCAAGCCACATGACCGACAGAAAAAAAGGTCTGGTGCCTCCAGGATGGTGCTCAGAAGGTCACTTGGCAAGAAGTGAGCCCTTCTTCTACCTCCATCCTAGACTGGCACATCTTAGAAGTCACCCTGACTTTCCTGTCCCCTAACCCTGCAGGTCTGCTTGAAGAAGGGGAGCTTTCGAAAAAGGCATTACGTAGTAATACAAAATCTTATGAGCAGCTAAATAAGAAGCAGCAGCTGAAAGGAAAATGCTCCCTATTTTAAATCCTGGGGTTGAAACTTGAGTTTGAATTCAAGGCCTCAAACTTACTCAGTTGGTGCTCTACCATTTGAGACAGACCTCTGGCCCTGTTTTTTGCTGATGATTTGGGGAATGGAGTCTCTCAGACTTTTCTTCCTGATCTGACTTTGGATTTCAATGCTTTAGGTCTCAGTCTCCTGAATAGCTAGGATTACACATGTGAGCCACGGGTGCCTAACTCTGTTTTAGTACTTCAATAACATGTTTGTTTGTTTTAAAGAAGAGGCCTTGATTTTCTTTTCTCTCTTTCCTTCCTTCCTTCCTTCCTTCCTTCCTTCCCTCCTTCCTTCCTTCCTTCCTTTTTTTTTTTTACATTGTGGAGCTTGAACTCAGAGCCTGGGCTGAGATTTTCTGCTCAAGGTTAGCGCTCTACCACTTTGAGCTACGGAGCCATTTCAGTTTTTCTGGTGGTTAATTGGAGATAAAAGTCTCACAGACTTTCCAGTCCTAGGTGGCTTTGAACCGCAGTCCTCAGGTCTCAGCCTTCTGAGTGGCTTGGATTACAGGCTTGAGCCACCAGTGCCAGGCTTTGAATGTTCATTTTGTAGGGTTCCCTCAAATTACGTAGCTAGCCATACCACCAGCAATTTTTTTCTCCTATCATCAGTTTACTCCTATTTTGCTCCTAGGGGCTATCAGATCATCCATCACTTGTATCACTTGCCCTCTTCTCCCCTGTATTAGTCAACTCTAGACTGGACAGTAAGTCTTGCTCAGCCTAGTGTCTGACTATTCCCCTCTAGAGCTGCAACTGCCGCCGCTCCTCTCCCCAGCACTGGGTTGCCAACCCCATGTGCACTGATAAACAGTGAACAAGCAGACTGGGGTGTGGCTGAAAGGTAGAACACTTACCTAGTATGCTAGAGGCCCTGGGTTCAATACCCCACCTGTATCACAACAAGAAAAAAGGGGCTGATCAGCCTGATTTGTAGCATTTGCCAATTTCTGTGGTACAGATACTTCCACCAGAGATCATGCTAAGCTTCGGTAATGCATAGGACCTTACTGAGGGCAAAGTGAAGATGGGAACTGTCTCAATCCCGTAAGTTACCCAGTTTCAAGAACTTTATTATAGCAGCAGAAAACAAAGATAACAGGCTACAACCCTGGCTGATGACATCAGCATGTTGGGGGTAGGGGGTGCAGCAGTCTTTCTTTCTTCCTTCTTTTTCATCTGTCTTTCTTTCTGTCTGTCTGTCTGACTTTCCTCCTTTCTTTTTGGCAGTACTAGGGTTCTATGCTAGGCAGGCACTCTACCATTTGAGTCAAGTCTCCAATGCTAACAGTATTTTTTTTATCTTTGCCCTCAGGGTAAGATTGGAAGCCTGGGAAGACCAGTCTGCTTTAAAAAGCTTCAGAGCCAGGTGCTGGTGGCTCACACCTGTAATTCTAGCTATTCAGGAGGCTGAGATCTGAGGATCTTGGTTCAAAGCGAGCCCAGGTAGGAAAGTCTGTGAAACTCTTATCTCCATTTAACCACCAGAAAACTGGAAGTGGTGCTGTGACTTAAAGTGGTAGAGTGCTAGCCTTGAGCAAAAGAGCTCATGAACAGTGCCCAGGCCTCAAGTTCAAGCCCTATGACTGACAAAAAATAATAATAATTTCAGAATCCCCATTCCTGACCCTGAACACCAGAGTTTCTAATTCTGAGGTCTGGGATAAAATCCAAGAATAGGCATTTTTAATAGTGTTTCCATAGTGGTTTGGGTTTTGTTTGTCTACTTGTCTGTCCATCTGTCTGTTGGTTATTGTTTTTGTCAGTACTAAGGATGGACCCTAGGGCTTTGAATATAAAAGGCAAGTGGTCCACCATTGAGCCACATCCCTGACCCTTAGAAACAGGCATCTCAAACTCCCAAATGATGCAGATGTGGCTCGTTCCAGGCACCACACTCAGAAAGCCACAGTTCTAGGGAGAGAGAGTGAAAAATCTTCCCCATCCTAATTAAGATGATGCTAAATATAAGGCTTTTGTTTACTTAATTAAAGGCCCCAGATTTGGGATTCACAGAAAATCTCCCTGCTGAGAGAAAGCTATTGGGTAAGAATGAGAGGCAGGATCCTGGTAGTAAAAGGTGACTGAGCTGTGACCTGTGCCACCTGCTCAATTATAAATGCATATATGAGATAGAGGCCAGGCAGATGAGCGCAAAGTGGTCACCTTGAGGGATTTGATGCTGGGGGAGGTGGAGCTGTATAAAGAGGAAGCAGAGAGAGAAAAGCTAGTCTGTTTCCCTCTCCAGGGACTGCTGGCCAATTTGGCTTGCTTAGTCCATTCCACAGATATCTCAACCATGCCTGCCTGGTTTCTCTCACTCAACTTTCCTGACTGTCCTGGTAGATTTTCTCTCTCTCTCTCTCTCTCTCTCTCTCTCTCTCTCTCTCTCTCTCTCTCTCTCTGTCTCTCTCAAACAGGAACTCAATATGTAATCTACTCTGGCCTTTTGCCTCCATTTCCAAAGTTCTGGAATTACAAGTATGCACTATCATCCTTAGTAGAGTCATTCCTACCCCATCTTTTTTTCTAACTTGTCCTTATCTACTTATATACACTGTAGCCTATTTCTCCAACCCCAATAGGCAGCCATGATTAGCAAATAAATCGTGTGTGTGTGTGTGTGTGTGTGTGTGTGTGTGTGTCTGTGTGTGTGTGTCTGTGTGTGTATTTTTTTTTTTTTGGTTTGGGTACCATGGCTTGAACTCAGGGCCTCCTGCTCTCCCTTGTTTGTTTTGCTCAAGGCTGGCGCTCTACCGCTTGAGCTACAACTCTATTTGTGGAGTTTGAAAAAATTATATTTGTATTATCTTTAAGTAGTTATACAAAGGGGTTGCCATTATAAACAAATCAGTTTATAAACACAGTGCATCTTTATAGATATCAACCCTTTCATCATTCTCCACCACCCCTCCCAACCCAGCCCCTTTCCTCAGTTTTCCTAGTTTCAAAGGTTTTGCATTGAATATTATTACTACATTCTTCCCCGTTTCTCTCTTCACTTCTGGCTTTTTGGTGGTTAATTGGAGATAAGAATCTCACAGATTTATCTTTCCTGGCTGGCTTTGAACCACGATCCTCATAATTCAGCCTCCCGAGTAGCTAGGATTACAGGCATGAGCCACTGGTTCCTGCCTGCCCACAAATCTAGTTCTTAATCACAATATCAGGCTGGGGTGTAGCTCAGTGGTAGAGTGCTTCTTTAGCTATGTATGAAGCCCCAACCTTAGCACTGCAAAAATAACAATAATATCAATGTTTGGGAAAAATAAGCTTGGCATTGAAATTTCTGCAGCTTTAAAAAGGCAAGTTTGGAACTGGGCACCATGTCCAATGCTTGTAATCCTAGCTACTCATCAGACTTGAGATCTAAGGACTGTAGTTTGAAGCCACCCCAGGAAGGAAAGTTCATGAGACTATGACCTTCAATTAGTTACCAAAAATGAAGCCCAAAGTAGAAGTGTGGCTAAAGTGACAGAATACTAGTCTTAAGCAAAAAAAAGCTCAGTGAAAGGGGCTGGGGATGTGGCTTAGTGGTAGAGTGCTTGCCTAGCATGCATACAGCTGGCTGGGTTCGATTCCTCAGTAGCACATACACAGAAAAGGCCAGAAGGGACGAGGTCACTCAAGTGGTGGAGTGCTAGCCTTAAGCAAAAGAAGCTCAGGGACAATGCTCAGGCCCTAGGACTGGCAAACAACAACAACAACAAAAACCAACAACTTAAGGACAGCCTCCAGGACCTGAGTTCAAGCCTGGGGCCAGGACTGGAACCAAAAAAAACAAAAAGCAAGTTTGGGAAAATCCTTATTCATGGGCCACTTACTGCATTATCTGAGTCCCATTACAAAGAAATCTTTGTGAGAGTAATTGGAACTAAAATTGAACTCATACAAACATTCCGACCCAGGAATCCCAGTGCTAGGCAGACCCAAGAGAAATGAGTTCATCCACCCACACAAAGACAGGGAAATGAGCATTCCTAGCAACTTGATTCATAAGAAGCCGAAAATGGAAGCAGCCCAAAATTTTCATCAGCAGCAGAATAGATATGTAAATGATGGTTAGTATCTGACAATGAAAAAGAAAGAACTACTGATAAGTTTTTTTTTTTAATAGTTGGAATTTACAAGTATTATACTAAGTGAAAGAAGTCAAGCATCAGAGCACCAGTCTTCTCGATCTTCTCGTTCAATTGATATAATGATCCAGCCCCGACCAAAATAATCAATGATGATAGAACATAGGATAGGGTTTGAGGAGGTAAGGACAACATTGAAAAGGAGCCAGAGGATCTAGGAACCAGGGGCTCACGCCTATACTTCTAGCTACTCAAGAGGCTGAGATTTGAAGATAGTGGTTCAAAGACAGCCCAGGCAGGAACATCCACAAGACTCTTACCTCCAACTAACCAAAAAAAAAGCCAGAAATTGAGCTGTGGCTCAAGTGATAGAACTCCAGCCTTGAGCAGAAAAGTCAAGCAAAAGTGAGAGGTTCTATTTCAAGCCCTAGTACTGGCACAAAAAAAGAAAAAAAAGAAAGAAAGAGAGAGAGAGAGAAAGAAGGAAGGAAGGAAGGAAAGAAAGAAAGAAAAAGAAAGAAAGAAAGAAAGAAAGAAAGAAAGAAAGAAAGAAAGAAAGAAAGAAAGAAAGAAAAGGAGCTAGAGGGAACTTTCTAGAATGTTAGAGATGCCCTATATCTTGATCTGAAAAGTGATCCCATAAATCTAGACGTAAGTAAAAATTTATTGAATTGTACACTTAAGTTGAGCAAGCTTTATGATATATAAGTTACATTTTCATTTTTCTAAAATGTTTTAATGTAATTGAAAACATTATTTCTGACAATGTTTTTTTGGTTGTTGTTTTGTTTTGTTTTTATTACCTGGGGACTGAGGTTTGGAAAAGTTTGACAAATTTTCAGATTTTTCTCTTCTTATTGTACTGGCCAAAATAAAGAAATGGTCCTTACCAATCATACACATTGTCCCCACACAATGGTGGGTGATAGCCAACACTGGGATGTAATGAATTTAACCCCTCCTCTAAGCCCTGGACCAATGCTGAAGGGGTGGGGCTCTGTGACCCCTATCCTACAGACATGCAACTTGAGGTTCTGAGAGGTCAAGTCACCATTTGACCTTAAGGAGGGAACAAGCCCTGTAGTCACAGGACTCAATTATAACCATCCATGAAGCTGAGTTTACAGTAGAAGACATGCTGTGAATGTATAGATGCCATTTATAAAGGAGCAAAAATGCCAGAGACCCTTCATAGACTGGCAAACCCATAGATCTCTTCTCAGAACAATGCATGAAATATACACAGGACACATAGTTCAGTGGCAGAGCATGCTCTCATCAGGTGTGAGGCCCTGGGTTCTATCCCCAACAAATAAGCAAACAAGCAAACAAACAAGCAAAACTATACAATTGCAAATAAATCATTATATTGTAATAGGCATCAAAATATTTGGGGGGGCAGTCATTAGGTGGTTTTAATACATTGAAAAAGAAGATAAAATAGGCCAAATGCCAGTGGCTCATGCCTGAAATCCTAGCTACTCAGGAGGCTGAGATCTGAGGATTGTGGTTCACAGCTAATTCAGATAGGAAAGTCTATGACAATCTTATCTCCAATTAACCACCAGAAAAGCGGAAGTGTTGCTGTGGCTCAAAATGATAGAGCACTAGCTTTGAGTGAAAAATCTCTGGGACAGCACCTAGGCCCTGAGTTCAAGCCCCATGACCAATAAATTAATTAATTAATTAATTAAATAAAATAAAGAAGGCAAACTGTCTAATATTGTTATGAAAGTATTGAAGGGTAGAAATTCAATTTTACTACAGCACTTAAAAGTGGAGTCTTTTGTCAGGGCACTGGTGGCTCAGGCCTATAATCTTACCTACTCAGGAGGCTGAGATCTGAAGTCATTTGAAGTCACCAGGACAGCAAAGTCCATGAGACTCTAATCCCCAATTAACCAACAAAAAGCCAGAAGCAGAGCTGTAGCTCACTTGGTAGAGCACTAGCCCTGAGCAGAAAAACTCAAGGACAGTGCTCAGGCCCTGAATTCAAACCCCAGGGCTGATATAAAAGATAGTGGGGTCTTTTGAAACTGATTGGGATTAGATAAAGGTCATTAGAGTGGAGATCCCATAATTGAATTCTGATGCTGTTATTGGAGAGAGACCAGAGGTGACACACACATATACTCCCTCTGCCTCTTACCACATGATCTACTACACTGCCTCAGGACTCTTCCAGCATGAAGACGATCATCAGATGCAAACCCTAAGACTTGTCTCTCCAGAACTGTGAGCCAAAACAAATTTCTCTCCTTTATAAAGTAGCCTGCCTCAGGTATTTTGTTACAGTAATGAGAAACAAACTAATACAATAACAAAGTCACAACTACTGCCAATAACACTGTGGTTTGTGTCCTCCATCCATTAAATGGAATACTGGATTTCAGTTAGAGGTTAGGGAAAATAAAGATGTAATTTTGTTTTTCTGCCCAAGTTCATGGATCTCCTGCTGTCTAACAGTTTAATAATCTTGCCTTTCAGGAAGCAGCTAGAAACCATGGAAAGACAGAGGACAGCAGGACGAGGTTTCAACTCTGGCTCTAGCAGGAGCTTATGGAATGACCTTCTAGGACAGACCATTTGGCCCCCTCCTCTGTCTCAGAGTTATGAATAAGCCACTCTTGATAGTCCTTGCCTGGGCACTTGTTCCCAGAAGTCCCTCAATCAACTCTGGGGCTTTCTTTAGCCAATTGACAAATGCTTAATGGGACATTTCAAGGGGAGCCTCCAGGATTCCCAAAGTACAATGGGGCCTCCCCTTCCAAAACCTGGGGCTAGCACAACTTCCAAATGAAGATCTACCTTTGTAACCAGCTTCTCCCAGAGACATAATGTGAATTCCAGAACTCTGATCTCAGTGTGTCTGGACATCTTGGCCTCTTTCTGACCCACAGGAGATGTGAGAGAAACCTTCATTCCTGAGCTGGGGCCTTTGCATGCACAAACTGTTTCAATGATGGTGTACTCAAGAGAAGCGGGCTCCATCAGAGAAGGGAGTCTGTTAATCCAGCCTGCATTCGCTGCTGGAAGTGGGAAAATGAGGGGAAGATGAACAATGTAAGGCTCAGGTAATGGGCTGGGGAAGAGAATTACTGAACACCCAGATCCAAATACAAGCTGCGGGGAAAGATCATGGAGCCACCAAGCCTTGTAGCCATGGGGTCCTTGTACCAGCCTGCTGAAGAAATATCCTGCCTCATCCTCCTGCAGACTCTGGTGGGGCACTTTGTGGGCAGAGGAATAGGGGTGTAGGGTGGGACTCCATGGAAAGGAGGAGAGGCCCATGGAAGATGAGAAGTGAGTTAGGACTCTGGGCTTGGCAGCTGTTGGCCAGTGTAGACATCAGCTGCTGCTTTTTCCTTTCAAGCAACAAACCTGAATAGGAAACACCTGTGCAGCCAGAGGGGTTGGATGGAGAGGCTCAGCTGGAACAAAAAATGTCTACAGAGCGATGGTTCATGAGACTTTCAGGGACTCTCAGCATGGCAAGGCCTTGGCCAGAGACAGACTGGGCTGTGGGCAGGGGTCTATGAAGGGAATCTTTTCCTGCTTTGCCTCAGTTATTCAAGTCAGTCAGCCTGAGACCAGAAAGTTCTTGGTCTCAAAGGTGGGCACCAGATCTCAGGAGGCTGAGACCTGAGGATTGTGGTTCAAAGTTAGTCCAGGCACAAAAGTCCATGAGACCTCTATATCCAATGAACCAGCAACAGAAAGCCAGAAGTGGAGCTGTGGCTCAAGTGGTAAAGTGCCAGACTTGAACAAAAAAAGTCAAGTGAGAGCACCCAAGCCCTGAATTCAAGCCTGGGGCAAGGGAGAGGGAGAAGAAGAAAGAGGAGGAGAAGGAGGAGGAGGGAGGGAGGGAGGGAGGGAGGGAGGGAGGGAGGGAGGGAGGGAGGGAGGGAGGGAGGGAGGGAGGGAGGGAGGGAGGGAGGGAGGGAGGGAGAGAAGGAAAGGGAAGAGACACAGGAAAGGGAAAAGAGAAAGGGGAAAGGAGAAAAGATAAAAATGATGACCAAGAGTCAAGGGGGAGAAGTGGGTACCAAATTTCCATTATGTAAGAAGAATAAATTTTGGAGAGCTGATATGCAAAATGGTGATGATTAATAGTAATGTATAGGATACTTCAAAGTTGCTAAAATAGATATTAAC
Organism: Perognathus longimembris pacificus; assembly: GCF_023159225.1. Lineage (NCBI taxonomy): Eukaryota > Metazoa > Chordata > Mammalia > Rodentia > Heteromyidae > Perognathus > Perognathus longimembris. Next base: position 86,616,453 of record NC_063188.1, on the reverse strand, counting down.
TGTTGTCACCAAAAAGAAAACAAATAGGTAGAGGAAGAGATGGACACATTAAATAGCTTGCTTATGGAAGTCATTTAACAATGTTATATGTATAGTAAATATTAGTGGTGGAAGGCTTGCCTAGCATTCAGGAGGCCCAGCACCAAAACCAAAGAAAGAAACAAATAAAAAGGTGGAATAGCCAGACATGCTATGGCTCATGACTGTAATTTTAGCTATTCAGAAGGCTGAGGATCTGAGGATTGTCATTTGAAAGTTTGTGAAACTCTCATCTTGAATTAATCACTCAAAAGCCAGAAGTGGAGCTGTGGCTCAAATGGTAGAGCACCAGCCTTAAGCAAAAACGGTAAAAGACAGCACCATCCCTGAATTCAAGCCCCAGTACTCACAGGAAGGAAGGAAAGAAAGAAGGGAGGGAGGGAGGGAGGGAGGGAGGGAGGGAGGGAGGGAGGGAGGGAGGGAGGGAGGAAGAGAGGAAGGATGAGCTGAATTACTGCTCTCAAACTGGGAGCAAGACCCAAGTATCATCCTCATCAACTTCAGAGGGGAAAAGCCACTCCTGACTGAAGTTCACATGGTGCTGCTTCATGTTGGGCTATGGTCACAGAGATTTGAAGGCAGAAAGGGAAGATGAGGGAATTTCTGTATGGGAAAGAGATTCATGCAGTAAGTTCCTCACTGAATAGTTCTGTAATATGACAACTAACCACATAGCTGCAGTGACCCAGAGATGAAATGGTTCAAGACGAAGAAGGAGACCTATACACAGACAAAGGCATTGCAAAATATCCCAAATATGTACCCTACTTCCAGTGCCACAAGGGAACCTCTTAGAATTAGTATCTAAGAAAGATAAAGCTGCCCAGCAGTTTCCCATCTGGCAGCTACAATTCTCACCCTGAAAGTCATCTGCATTTTCTCCTTTGTTTTGCTGTGTTTTGCTCCACAGACCTGACTCAAGACATGAGCATTAACCAAGCGCGGAGTTCTGTGCCCACAAAGCCACGTTTATGTAATCATTCCAAAACTCACAACTCCAGAAAACTTTAAGGAATGTTATTAGGCCCCATGGAATGGCCAGAAGGGCCGGTTTCCAGGGCAACAGCAACTCCACACTAAGGAAAGAGGAGGCCTTGCCCTCCCACCGCTCCTCTTGGAGTGCAGGCCACTGTGGAGAAACCCAGGCCCCAGACTGGACCACTTCTGGTGGCCTTCTTCAAGCAGTCCAGCCCCTGAGATGAGGACACAGCTCTGGCCTTGGGGCATTAGAGGGTCCCACCCCCTGCCTCAAAAATTCCCTGTTGTTCTGCCATAAACCCACAGTGCTATTTGTCCATCCATCAGCAAGCTCCAGTCTGTGGGTTGGAAAGTCAGCAGGAATGTGAGAGGTGTGCTTCATCTCCAGTTCCAATAAGCAGAGCTGCGTTGCTTTTTCCATAGTGCAGCCTTGGGGCTAGTGACTGGATTTGTTTAGAGCCAGATGGAAAAGAAAACTGTTTCTAAGGAGAGAATGCACTTCCCAGATGCTGGAGCCACTGTAGGCCCACAAGGCTGGACAGTGCTCTTTCTCCTAGGTCTGAACAAATACTATGTCCTCCGTCTAGGAAGAAAACTTGGCGGGGTGATGGTGGCTCATACCTGTAATCCTAGCTACTCAGGAGGTCTAGAGCATCTCAAGTTGAAGTCAACCTGAGCAGGAATACTCCCACTAGACACCATCTCCAAAACAACCAGCAAAAAGCAGAGGTGGAGGCATGCTTCAAGTGGTAGAGCACCATCCTAACAAAAGTGAGACCCTGGGCTGGGAATATGGCCTAGTGGCAAGAGTGCTTGCCTCCAACACATGAAGCTCTCAGTTCGATTCCCCAGCACCACATATATGGAAAACGGCCAGAAGGGGCGCTGTGGCTCAGGTGGCAGAGTGCTAGCCTTGAACGGGAAGAAGTCAGGGACAGTGCTAAGGCCCAGGACTGGCCAAAAAAAAAAAAGTGAGACCTTGAGTTCTAATCTCAGTATCATTTAAAAAAAAAAAAAGTGGGGGACCTGAAAATGAGGAAGGAGGTGTATAGTGGAGCTATTTGGAATGATTGCTGGCTTTTTAAAAAATCTCTGAGCCAGCTCTGGTCTGGTGGACTGGGAGGTGACAGGACCACTCCCCCCACTTGACAGAGGACTGTCATGGAAGTCCAAGAACAGGGCTAAAAGCTCTCAGGGCTGAGGCAAGCAAAGGTCACCAGATGTCTGTGCCTGTTTGGCCTCTCTAGATACCCCACTGCTCTGCCCCCAGGGACACAGAACTCAGCCTTCCAAGTTTCTTAAACGATGCCTGAAGTAAATGAGTAAATATAACTAATAAGTAAATGACAGCTGCTTCTCCCAAATACATTGACCACCCTTGATTCATATGGAGCCAGTCTCCAGATTTCCCCTCACCCCACCCCACCCAGGAAATAGAAGCACGGAATAACAGAAAACCTTTGAGAAGATGAAACCCCAGTGGCGAGAGAAAATGCATGCATATGACATAATAAGTGGCGCAGACAATGTAAGGTGGCTTTTTACTTTTTAAAAAAAAGTTTGTGCCAGGCTTGAATACAGGGCCCTGTACACTCTCTTGGCTTTTGCATACAAGGCTACCACTCTACTGCTTGAGCCACACCTCCACTTCTGGCTTTTTGCTAATTAATTGGAGATTAGAATCTCACCAATTTTCTTGCCCCAGCTGACTTCAAATCATGATGCTCAGATGTCATCCTCCTGAGTAGCTAGGATTACAGATGTGGGCCACCAGTGCCCAGCCCAGGAGGTACTTTGTAGGTTCAGTGACATCCAGAGAAAAGAGCAGGAAAAAGGTGAAAATCCAAAGAAAGTGCACAGATTTGGGACAGAGGTGAAGAGGATGGGGCTTGACCATGAATGAAAATTTTCCTGACCCAGAGGGAGGAATGGCAGAGGGCAACATACAAAACACAGGCTTGCTTGTTTCCTTCCAAGAATTTTCATCATCCAACTTCTATTAGTCACCTACTGTGAGGTGCCTGCTTTGGGACAGGGGTCTTGGGACTGGGTCAGCAATACAAAGGACCAGAATAAAATGGCATGTGGGTAACCTTTGAATCTCCAAGCAGCAGACCCTGAGTTCAGGGGTGTGAATGCAAGGGTGTATCTGAATGCAGGCTGAAAAAGGAAGTCAGACCATGAGCAGGTTACTGCTATGGGCAATTGAGGCTCAGTCTTATCAGCAGAGTTAAGACAGAGCAGTCATTCTAGAATATTCCGTCCTGAGGTGAAAGAATTGGTATTCCTCCCCCAGCTCCCATCACTCATTAGCAAGGACTGATCCCAGGAGACATAAATCCCCGAGGCATTGCCTGCCTCATGGACAGACAGGGCTCAGGTGGCCAGAGATAGCTCCCAGACCCGGGAACACAGGTGCTGGCAGCTGGGTGCTCAGAAACAATAAACCAAGGGAACAAGGGGGGGCGGACATTGAGAGCATCACCCACACATGCGCTGTAAGGGGGTAAGGAGGACCCATGAATGTAGTGAAAACACAGGTTCCAGTACATGCTACCAAAGAGCACAGACTTTAAAAGACCAAGAGATGGGGATGAATGAAGGGCATCACTTCAAATAGAAGGAAGCCAGCTGAGCAAAGGAAGTGTCTGGGAGAGACTGAACCGTTGGATCTGGGTAAAGGATCTGGGTAGTTAGGGAGGTCAGAAAGGACAGTTGACTAAACCATGAAAAACGCGCATGGTAGAACAAAGTTCTGTGTTTTTTAATATTGCAATGGGGAGCCACAGAAGGTTTAAGCAAGGATGCTGTTGGGTAATGTTGTAGGAACATTAACCCCCCTAAAAAGCAGCAAGGAGAGGTTGGAGGTAGGGAGACTAGATTAAAAAAAATACCCTGAAGCCAGGTGCTAGTGGCTCACGCCTATCATCCTAGCTATATACAGGAAGCTGAGATGTAAGGATCATGGTTCGAAGCCAGCCTAGGCAGGAAATTCTGTGAGACTCTTATCTCCAATTAAGCACCAAAAAAATCCAGAAGTGGAACTGTGGTTTAGAGTGGTAAAGTGCTAGCCTTGAGCAAAAAAAAAAAAAAAAAAAAAAAGAATTAAAAATTCAGGGACAGTGCCCAGGCCCTGAGTTCAAGCCCCATGACTGACAAAAAAAAAAAAAAAAAAAAAGTACCCCATGTGAATGTAAGCCACAGTGGAGATTATTTCAGCAGGCAGAAAGATGAAGAGGCGCTCCCTGGAGCTCTGGCCCCAAGAGAAAAAGGCCCCTGAAAAGAACTGCGTGGGAGCTGTAAAAGGGGGGACCAGCCCCTCAGCTGCCTGGCCTGACTGTTCCTCTGGCAAAGATGTGGGCCCACTCATTCTTTCCTATTTTCTTTCCTCTAAAACCCGCTTTTGGCCTCTCATTTCTGAAAGCTTTGCTTAGTGAGTTTAAACAGCATCTCACAGCATGGCCGAGCAATAACAAATGGCGCCTGGTGGCTCGCCTGCTGGTGGCTTAAAAAACAATTGATGACTTTTAATCAGCTGAATGAGCATGGGACAAATGACAGCATGGCCTGAATGCAGCCCAGACGTCATCATCGGCTGACATCAGTGGGGAGGAGGGACGTGCCCTTCTGGCAAGCTTGGGATCAAACAGGAGCCGCTTGGCTCTGGGCTGCACAAGGCAGCACTACGAGCACCCCAACGCTGCTGCTTTTTTTCCTATCTTTTGGGGATACTGGGGAAAAAAAACTGCAATAAGGGAGGGAATTATACAAACCTGCACTGCCAGGCAGAAGCTATGAGCCAGGGGCTGGGGCAGCAACAGACTAGTACTCATGGTGTCTGCGGTTACTTGGTGCTGTGGGCAAGTTAGCTCCTCCCTGAGCCTCAGTTTCCCCCTCTGGAAAAGAGAGGCTATAAAGGTAAGCTTGTTTCCTTTGGTGAGGTTTCCCACATGTGAGATAGCTTCAGGATAGAACTGAATCTCTGGAGGACTCAGTTTGGGGGTTTGCTTGTATATCTGCCCCCCAGTGCTTGCCACCTCCCCTACCCACACACCAAATGGATTCTCAGCAAATCTTTCTTATTCAGAAGTGTGTATTGGAGCAAAGCAAGCCAAAAGGGCAGGAATAGAACTCAAAATATTTGCCTTGTATATATAAAGAGACAGGCTCAACCAGAATTGGTGGCTCATGCCTGTAATCCTAGCTTCTCAGGAGACTGACATCTGAAGATAATGGTTCAAATCCAGCCTAGGCAGACAAATGTAAGAAACTCTTATTGCCAACTAACCAGCAAAAAAACAGAAGTGGTGATGTGGCTCAATGGTAGAAGGCTAACCTTGAACTAAAAAGCCAAGCAAGAGAAAGAGATCTTGAGTTCAAGCCTCAGTACTGGCACAAAAATAAAACAAAGAGACTCTGAAGGATTAAAGGACCTTCCCCTGTGGTAATGATGATAAATGAAGGAGGGCTAGCTGGCCTCAACTCCTTGCTCATCCACACTTCCAGTCTCTAAAAGAAATAAAGGCTTGGGAGAAATGAGACCCACCGAGAAAACAGATCCATTTAATTCAGAAGTGCTGCAAGCCTGATGAGGTAGCTAAAAGTGCTGCAGGCCACCATAGAAACTCACTTCATGCCATGAGTCTTCCTTGACCACCAATGTGGAGGAATGAAGTAACTCCACCAAGGCTCCTCTTGCTTTATATGCTGGGCATGGCTCATAAGAAAAGACTACCCACCCTCCATGCCTTTTGCTAGTTCTTTCCTTCCATGAGAAGAACCAGCCCTCCTGCCTACCTACCTACCCAACATCTTTCAGGTGGCCCAGGACATATCTACTGAAATGGAGATCAGCATACAGGAGCTGGATTAGGGGTGCTCTGAGGAACCCCTGTGAAGGAGGAAAAACAGTATCAACAGAGGCCTCAGTTGACCCCATAGAAAGTTCTCGAACTGACTGGATGGCCCTTGAGAGATGTCAAGAGAGGTGAGAGAATGGACCCTTGTATGTCCCACACAGACAAGTCAGTGAATAGGAGATGCCCTTCTATCAGTCCGGGGCAAATCCAGGTGGTACATCATTGCATCCACTGCCCATCCAACAAAATTCCTGCTCATCCTTCCTTTGCGTATTCAAGCCTGGTCCATCTTTCCTGGACTCCTCCTAGCCACTTACTGAACACCTGGAGCCCACTGCTACTTCCTCTGTGATGAGGGTCCTGCCTTAGAAATATCAGCTAAGCAGGGCACCAGTGGCTCACACCTGTAATCCTAGCTACTCAGGAGGCTGAGGTCTGAGGATCACAGTTCCAAGCCAGCCTAGGCAGAAAAGTCGGTGATACTCTTATCTCCAATAAACTACTTAGAAAAAGCCAGAAGTGGTACTGTAGCTCAAAGTGGTAGAGTGCTAGCCTGGAGCAAAAAGAAGCTCTGGGACAGCACCTAGGCCCCAGGCCTGGCAAAAATTAATTAATTAATTAATTAATTAATTAAAAATTTAAAAATCAGCTAACATTCCCATCAATCTCTAGAGAGTGAAGCGTAGAGATAGATCTATTTTCCCAACAGAGCCCAGAATCTGTTCTGGGCATGCAGACATCTCTCCCTGAGAGCTGAGGATGGGAGGTGCCAGCTTCTGCGATTTCCTCTCTGTCAGAGCCTCTAAGTGTCTACGTGGCTTATGCCGATGACAGGCAAATGCGGAGAAAGCTTGTTTCTCCAGCCAGCCTGGCAACCTCTCTTGGGCTCAAGCCAAGAAAGTCCAGTCCTTGTTCGCTTCCCTGTCCAGTGTTCTGCTGCAAGTCCATTTCCTAGCTGAGAAGGCCAAGTGCATTTAGAGACCTCCGTGCCAGGGAAAGCCCAATGCCATTGCCAACAGCACTACATCGTCGTTCTTCGGAAGGAAATTACTATTGATCCCACAGCTCTCCTCCCCATGCTGTTTGCCGAGGGACAGCCAAGGATTCCCGTGCCAGCTGGGCTCCCACACGGCTCCACTGTTCCTGCACCAGATGGCCAGACCAACACCCTCTGGCTGCCGCACGCTCCCCGGGAGAGCTCTGACGTCTATCAGCCTGGCTTTTTATGCATGAGGCCCAGGACTTCGGGGTCAGAGATTACAAGGCCAATCACATCTCGGCAGCACAAAAAGATTTCCAAATCCCAGCAGTTATTAATGTAACCAACAAGGCAGAGAAACTTGTGCTGTAGCCTTGGCTACAACTGCTCATTGGACGGGTATACATAGAATGCCTACTCAAAGCGATGCAGTAGTAAATGAGCCAGCCAGCCCCTACCTGCACGTCAGTTACCATCTATGGGATCAAAGCAGGACCCTTTAGAGATGGTGAAAAGGATGCTATTCATGGTGGTATACATAAACCAGGGCTTATTCCAAGCAAAAGGGTGTTTGGTCACCCCTCTTTTACCCAATAATTATAGCTTGACCAAAGTAGGGGAGTTAGGGTGCAGGGGGTGGGAAGTGGGGGAGGTGATGGTACTGTTAGGTAGAGCCACAAGGTGGTGCAATTGAAATACTAGCTTGTGTTTGTTTTTTGTTTTTTATCTTGATGAAAAGTGATTTTTCCTTTCCATGACCACTGGGCCAATAAAATCCTTCCAAGATGGGCTAGAACCAAAGAGCACTGGTTTGGGAGAGCCAGGCAACCTATTTTCAGGAATTTTATAACTCCGATGCTACACGCAACCAATGAGAAGAAATGGAAATAAATCTAAATTTAAAGTGAGCTAAATCCCATTTAAAATGAAGGTAACAGATACTCTCAACTCACATCTGATCACGTCGCTACAGTCTACGATCATCTCTACTTGCAGGTATCTAATGTAGCCTATCTGTGCAATGGGAATATTATGCCAAATTAGCAGCATAGCACGTATCAACCCACAGTTCACACAGAACATCATGTGGGGAGTTTGAGACTAGCTGTGATGGGAAAATTCACACCATGCTTGCTCTAGGCTAGTGCTCTACCACTTGAGCCATGCCTCCAGTCCAGTATTTACATCATAGCAACCAGTAGATGCTACACATCAGGGCTTGGATAGGGGCAGAAAGCCAGTTGTTAAAGCATTCATTTACCAGTTCATCACCGGAGCCACATTTCTGAATATGTGGCTGATTTCACGTACATTCAACAGTTTTATCACATCCTTCCTCCAGAAAAACAAAAATCAAGGTGTCCTGTAGTGCACCAACTAGCTCATAGATATAATCCCAGTTGCTCAGGAAATAGAGATTGGGAGGACCATGGTTCAAGGCTAGCCCATGCAAAGGGTTGGTGAAATCCTATCTAACAAACAAACTTGGCATGGTGGTTCACATTTATAATCCAAGCTGCAAAATAGGTTTAGATAGGAGGGTTATGGTCCCAGGCCAGCTGGGGCAAGTAGCTCAAGAATCTCACTGAAAAAAAGAATTAAAGCAAAAGGGCTAGACTATATGGTCATGAGGGCAGGGCTTCTTGCTGCTACTTATTACTAAGCCTGCACCAATCCAGCACTGAATAGGTGCATCCTTCTCTCAGAGTGTGGTTCCTGCTGTATGTCCCAGGGCCTAGCTTGGTGTCTTATTTACAGAGATGCCGAAAGATCTGTTTGAGCTAGGTGCCAGTGGCTCACACCTGTAATCCTAGCTATCCAGGAGGCTGAGATCTGAAGATCAGTTTGTAGCCAGATTAAGCAGGAGAGTGTGGGAGACTTTTTATCTCCAATTAACAACCAAAAAGCTGGAAGTGGAGCTGTGGTTCACGTGGTAGAGTGCTAGCTTTGAGCAAAAAAGCTCAGCGATGGTGCCCAGGCCCAGAGTTCAAGCCTCGGGACCAGCAAATGGAAAGGGAAGGGAAGGGGAGGAAGGGGAAGGGAGAAAAAAGGAGGGGGGGGGGGGGGATAGCTGAACCTGGTTCTCTGGATTTCTCTCCCAGAGACAAGGAAGTACCAGGCAGGATGAGGGCTCTACCTGCCGTGGGAGGGGCTTCTTCTCCACCTTTTCTGTTCAGAGGAGCAGTTTTCAAACCCCTGAACTCTACCATGTGGCATGATTGGGCTAAAGGGGAAGTAGGCCAGGCCTTTTATGGCCAAACATTTCTAGAAAGATCGGAGCCCCCCCCCCATTCCCAGCGTACATTAGCATAGTAAAGGCTGCAGATAAAGAAAACATTTGGCTTTGTTTACCGTGGGGGGTTGCCTTTACTTCCTGGAGCTTAAGCTGAAAGGGAAAGGAGGAGCTGGAGCCAGATAAGAGGGAGTGTTTTAGGCTTGGGGCACACAGCTCAAGCAAAGCCTTCCCCCCCCCACCCCCCACCCCTTTCCAAAGCCTCGAGACTTGGGAGAAGCCATGTCCAGCTGCTGGGAAGTCTCCGTGGTGACCCGGGGAGGAAGGGCCGCAGGAACGTGACTACCCTGAGGGCAGCGGGTGACAACGCACTGGAGCTTGCTCGTCTGGAAGCCGAGGCTGTGCTCGCAGCTCTAGAAGGCTGCGCTCTCCACCTCCTTCCATCTGGAGCTGCTGTTTGAGGGCGGGCGGGAGTGGAGGCAATCGCGGAGCTAGCAGGTATATATATATACAACTTATTAGCCTACTATAGGGTGGCACCAGCTGTTTCTAATGCTCTACAGTCCAGGCCACCACTGGGTGCTGGACTCAGTCCCCTGAGTCTTTAGAGCTGCTGGGAGAAGTGAGAATTCACAGATGTCTCCTGTTTCAGAAAGGCTGGGGATGGGCCGAGCATCAGATCTCAGCAAGGTACCCTCCCCCAGCCAATAGTATCTGTGTCTGCATCTCCCAGGCCAGAGAGAGAGCGCGAGCCCATGGGCTATGCTTTCCAGCCTCAAATAACCACCCTCCCGAAGTCAAAGATGTCACATGCTCCCAGCGAATGACCTCTGCCCCTGCCTTAAAAAAATAAAACTAAAACAAACCAGCTCTCCACTTCATCGGTTTTTGGGCTGTTGACTGCCTTTCCTCCTGAAGCTGGGGGCTCGAGCAGTGCCTTTGTTTTCTGATGAAGCCTTTTCTGTTCCATTCCCCTTCTTTGGACCTGATTTTTCCGTGTTGGCTGTCCTTGTCTTTGACAACACAGGGCTTTCCAACCTCCTGGCCCACCCCACCTCCTGCACCTTTGGGAGCCAGCCTGAGAAGCTTGATCAAATGTAGATTTGCAGGGCGATTCATGCTCAGTGTCTGTGTGCAATGAGTTCCATGTCTCCGGATGAAGTCTGGCCTCTGGGCTGACTTTCCAGAGCCCCCTGGCCAAGCTAGTGGGCAGTGCCAGCCTTTGCAATGGCAGAAGCCCTGAGTGGAGATGGGCTCAGCCATACCCAGGAGCAACCTGAAGAATACAAACGAGCCACCAGCAGCATGATTGCCAGAGTGTGGCAGTTGGTCACCTAGCCCTAGAGAGGCACAAGAGCACAACTAGCGCAGAGGCTTTCTGCAATAGACCAAAGCAGTGGCTCAGAGCTCCTCGCTTCACTCTTCTTGAAGGCTCCTGAACACCTAAGAGCCTTGCTGGAAATGGAGAGTGCTTGTGAGCTAGGGACACCCAAGACAGAAGTGTAAGGGAGGGGTGTGTTGGGGGTGGGGGATGCAAAGGATAAAGACAGAGAAGGCAGGGATGGGGGCTTTAGATGGTGATGTAGGTCTGAAGCAGAGGAGAGGAAGGAAGGGAAAGTAAGAATGACCCACCCCATCCCCCAAACTCCCATCTGGAAGACCTGAGCCAAGACTGATTAGTGATGTTCAAAGATGGCAGGAGAGGCCCAGCTCTAGGGCCCACTACTGTTCTGTCATCACAGAGATCTGCGGGGGGGGGGCGGGGGGAGCATGTCCTGGTCAGGAACACTGCAGCTGATGTAAAACACATAGCACCTGTCAGCCAGGGACATTTCCCCCAGAATATTCTCCCTGGAACAAGGATCTAGGCAGTGCCTTCCCATGGCTGCCATAATTCTTTTATGAGCGTAAAAGCACATGTATATCAGGAAGGGGCTCTGGCTCTAATTCTGGTCTATGAGCTCTAATTTCTTAGTGTATGAGTGATGAGAATGAAGTAACACCTGTCTGTCCCACTGTCTGTGAGGATGCTTAAGATTCTGGATTCTGATTATTTTAGAGTAATAATAACCTTCTAACTCCCCAAAAGTAGGTACCAGAAAGGATAGTGAAGACAGCTGGGGAAAGTCTGGGGTTCCTTTTCTATTCCTGTGTAGAAAAAGAACAAGGGGGGAGGGTTTGGACCAAGACCACAGTGCTAGTACCATTGATTTTTCTTTTATGCTACTTCTGAGGCTTGAACTCCTTGGCACTGTCCCCGAGCTTCTTTCACTCAAGCCACGGTGCCCGCTTTTTCTGTTTATGTGGTACTGAGGAATCGAACCCAGGGCTTCATGCATGCTAGGCAAGCACTCTATCACTAAGCCACATTCTTAGTCCCCAGACATTGATTTTTTAATTACTGAACAAAGATGTCCTGGGCACCTGCTCCGTGAAAGTGACTATTATGTGCCCAAGGAAGGCCACGGGTGTCCAGAGAACTGGAAGGATTTGAGCAGGAAGACCCCTCCACTGCCTACCCCATCTTTCATTCACCTAACCCTCCCAGATCTTAAAGGGAAGGATAACACCCCTATCAATCAATCCCACTTGGTTCTGAGGCAGAGAGAAATAAGGAGGCTCAAGACAGACTCCCTAGGAATGAAGAAAACAATCCCAATGAAATCACACACACACACACACACACACACACACACACACATTTTCCTTGTGCTACAAATTCACAAATCCATGCACATGCACACACGCAGCCATTTTGAGCATCATTAATAATTTATCTTTGTAGAAGCCAGTACAGTTTACAAATATTAAAGCATTATCTCATTGTTTTAATCACAACAACTGCTTTGGGATAGCCTCATTCTTCCTTATAATGAAGCTAGACTCTGCAGATCAGACCGCATGAGGTCAAATAGCTAGTAGGAGGTTCTTAACCTTTGAGGCTGTTTCAGATCTCCTTATGAATCCGCCAATCTGAAAACGGTATACCTAATCAGAATTGTACCCACACTTTGTTCCTTATTCCAAGCAAGCCCCTGCAGAACTCCAACGCTAACCCACTACCCCTTTCCTGCCACAAGTACAAGGCTGGACTAAAGTCTGGACCTTGATGGGGCCCAGAGATGAAATCCAGAGGAGTCTGGGCCACTACAACAGGACTAAGAAATCTAGATCAAGAAGGACAAGGAAAGGGTTAAAGGGGTGGGGGTGGGGCTTTCTCCTCTAAAGAGCCCACTAAGGGTCATGGAGAACACACCAGGCCCAGGAACATTCCAGCACCTGGCTGGGCCTTCAGTGCCCAGTCCTGCTCCCCCAACAAGATAAGTCCGGTGGTGCGAGGGCGGGGGGGGGGGGGGGTGGGAAACAATCACGCTGCTGTAAGAGGCAGATGGAAAATCGCCCCAGATAAGGCTGCTTCGAATGCCCGGGGTGACACACGGGTCTTGCTACCTCAAAGAATGGCACTACTAAGGGACAGCATTTTCTCACCAGCTAAAGGGGTCGGGCACTTCTCTGATAAGTCCCTTAACAAGCTGTAGCTCTAAACGAAGAAGAAACACATCCTTCCACCCAGGATGCAGCCTGGTGCCAGGCAATCAGGAGCGAAAGAGCTGCCTCCAGATGGTGGAGAGGCCCAGGGGTTCCCGTGGCTTGGGGACTGGGTGGTGCAGGGAGCCTTGGCCCTCTCTTGCTAGGCTGTAGAAAGCTGATCATCTCACCTCTCCCTCCCCCCACGACCCCGCCCACAGCAGGACCTTTGGATGCCCCTGGCCTGGTGCGCCACCCAGGTGGTACCTGTGCCCGCCCAGGTGAGGGAAAAGGCCTGTGGAAAACACCATTACTGATAAGTAACAGCTCCTTTCAGGTTTAATGACACGTTGCATCCATCCTAAAGCTCTCAAAAAGAAAGAAAAAAAAAGGAGAAAAAAAAAGAAAAGAAAAGAAAAAAAACCTCTCGAGGGATGGCGCCTCGCTCCTGTAAATAGGAACACACCAGGCCGGGACGCACGGGGGAGGGCGCAGGGAGCAGCGCGGGTGTGTAAATTAACTGAGGGCAGTAGAGTAAATACATTACACACGGTATTTATTATGCGTACGGACCTCGGAGGAGTTGCTCCCGGACGAGGCAATCTTGTCCCGGGCGCCACAGGCCGCGCAGCAGAGACTGATGGCGAGGGAACTGAGGGGGGGTGGGGGTGGAGGTGGCTTCTTGTCCCACCCCCAGGAGCCCCCAGGCGGCCCCCTTCCAGCGATCAGAAAGGGGCGGGAGTTCTTGGGCAAAAGGAGACGTAGCCCGGGGCGCCGATCGGGCGAGGGGGCCGGGCGGGGAGGGCGTCGGGGTGGGAACCGGCGGAGCGCCCGGCCCCTTAGCATTCCGCCGGCGCGCCCGCCATCGCCGCGTGCGCCCCCGCGCCCCGCTGTAATTACCCCGATTACCAAATGAATCTCGCGCTTTTGTGCTCGCCGGGCGGTGGGTGCGGGGAGGCAGTTCTAATAGTTGTCATTAGGGCAGCGAAAGGCGGGGCGCCGGGGGGCTGGGGGTGGGGAGCGCGGGGGTGGGGGAGGCCCGCTGTTCCCTGGCTGGCTCGCTCGCTCGCAGGCGGTCCCGGGCGACGCGGAGGCCGCTGCTGGCTGCTGAGTAATGATTTTTTTTCTAATTGGAGGCGAACAGCGGCCCTAATGGATGGAGCCGCTCTCGGCGCGCTCACTGCGCCCGCCTCTCGATCAATACAGCTTGCTAACACCGCCGGGGCCGAGCTCTCCGGCCTTTTGTGGTGGGAGATGCTGGGGCGGTGGGGGGGGGGTGAGGGGGCCAGGCTCCTTCGCCCCCTCCACTGAGCTTTTCTCGCTGCCAGTCTCGCTAGGAAGGACCTTCTCCTAGGCAGGCACACACACACACACACACACACACACACACACACGATCTCCCTTGAACATTCCATTCCCGCGACCCTTTCCAGACTCCTGAGGTCACTGCCTCCTCCCAGAACAACCATCTGGCCCTCTCCCAGCATAGCTCCCAACCTTCTTCGATTGGGCAGATCACTGCTTTTTAGCCAAGGTGGGCTAGCCTGGAGGTGTAGCCTGGATGGCCCCCCCCTCCGGTCTCAGTAGGTCACTTCTTGCCCAGCGCCCCAGACTGCAGCTGTCTGGGAAGGTTTGTGCCTGTGGATCTGGGGAGGGTTCACAGAATACAAATAAACCACACGTTCATTCCTTCCTGGGGCCCTCTTTAGCTGTTAACTAGGACCTTTTGGCTTTCTGGAGGGACAGAACCATGGGCACACACACACACACACACACACACACACACACACACACACATCCCTAGGGGAGACAGTTCTAGAAGTCTTCAGAAACTCCGTAGCCTGAAGGGGTCCTTGGGGCATGGGGTTAAGCATGCCTTCTGTTTTGCACGCCTTGCTCCGGCGCTGCTGCTAACGAATCTGTACCTCAGCCTGGGGGATGGACGTTCTTTTTTTCTGAAACCCTGAAGAAGTTTGCCCAGCCTCACTAGTGGAATGACCAAACTCCTGCTCCTCTCTGCAGTTTACCGACCTTGGTCCCTCCATCCTGAAAAACTTGGAGCTCCTGAGAGGCTGGAGCCTCCAGTGGGCCCTTCTTCTCAAATATTCTGGTTTTCTGTTGTTGACTATCCTTCATTCACACCTTCTAGCTATTCCCAGACATGATCAACACTTGTCAATTTATTGTCAGTCTTGCCTGACTAGCACACAATCGCCATTAGGACTAGGACTTCTGTCCATCTTGTGTCTCCACTGGCAAAAGCAAAAGCTGGAATATAGTAGGTGCTCAGTAAGTAGTTTCATGAACTGAAATTTAGTTCAACCTCCTCTTCTCTTGAGAAAGAAAACCTGGGTATCTCACCAGCCTGTGAGACACAGCAGCTCTGTGGCACATTGTCTTTTGCCAAAAATAAATACAGCAATATTTCTGGCCCCCCTGGCTTTTCTAGAACCTTACCACTCCCACCACCACACCTCCCCCCCCCACCCCGAGAGAGGAGGGGTTGGTTTCCCTCCTCTTTAAATTCAATGTGAACTGATATAGAAGAGACAGAAAAAGGAGGACCACTTCTGGCAAGTTCTGTCCAGCTATTCCTGTTTGGATTCCATGCTTTTCCTTCCTGCTCCATCACATGGCTCTATAGCCCTATAACTTCTGGCAAGTTCTGTATAGCTACAGATTCTGCGTGGGGAAAATGATGAAGCACAGGCTGTCAACAGTCACCTCACATTGCTGGACATTATGGTATGAGAAGGAACCTGTACAAAGAAAGGTAGGTTAAGAGTGACCACAGCAATCATGGGGTCCCCCATTGCACATGCCTTTAAGATAGAAAATTCCACGAGCATCCTCCAGCTACAAATACTTTCACGCTCTCTCTAGGCTGTCAGGAAAGATGCACTTTCAGAGGCTGAGCTTGGCCATTTCTAGCTGCCATGTGCCTCTTTTCTGGGTGATCTTACCACTGGAACTCCCACTGATGCAGCTGAGACTTTCACTGCTTGGCCATCTGGGGCTCTGTCCATCTACCTCTCTTTCCTTCTCCTCTCCTTTTACCTGCATCCCATTCCACAGATCCTCCTGCCTCCTCCTGCTCCCTCCCACTTCATTTTCCATAAGTGTCCCCCCAAAAAACTTCTGGCATGTTTATTTCTACCTTGGTATTCCTTTTCCAGAGTTCCAGCTGACTCAAGACAGAAGTGACGTGGATGAGCTCACGTGAACTGTTTGGTTCCCACCTTTGACTCCTTGACCCTCCTCTTAGCAGCCATAGGAGGAAGGCATCACTAGACTAGGACAGAGCTATCAGGGAGAGCAAATGATCTGCACAAGGCCCATCAGCAAGGACCTGCAAGAATTCAAAACCAGGTCCTCATTCCAGGCTTGTTGGGACAAAGGTGTCCTGGAGATTTTGGCCAAACCCACAAGGAAGACTGGACTGAATGAGGTGATGTGGGGTCCTCCATGCCTTTCGGTTTTTGTTCCTGTAACTTTGACGAAAACACACACACACACACACACACACACACACACACACACACACAGGTGGAGCAAGCAGTGTGCATTAAGAAGAAAGCAATTGAGATTCCAATGCGGGTCCTTGGTCTCCAGCTGAGTGACCCCAGGCAGATGACTTGCTTTCTCCAGGAATCTTAGTTTCTACAGCAACTGTGACAATCTGATTCCTCTGATGCTGCTGTTTGATACCCCTTTTGGCTACAACCTTGCTTCCTGTCAAGGAGCACCTATTCTAGAAGCCCAAAGGGGGAAAAAAGGTAAGTTTTTGTCCTCTGGCTTCCATGGTGATTAGCACCATTGCTCCAGAGATTGAAAGATGCTATCTGCAGCCTGGGAACTGGAATACCTGAGAATGGCTTAGGAAAAACAGCCCTGCCAGGCTGCCTTGCACCAAGGCATCCAAGTGGCAAGCTAAAGGCAGTGAGAACACCCAAGGCCTATTGGAGACTGCTCTGTGTGTGTGTGTATGTGTGTGTGTGCGCGCGCGCACGCGTGTGTATTGGTCATGAAGTTTGAACCCAGGTCCTGGGGACTTTTTTGCTCACAGCTAGTGCTCTACCACTTTGAGCCACAGCTCCACTTCTGGTTTTCTGGTGGTTAATTGGAGTTAAGAGTCTCATGGACTTTCCTGCCAGGGCTGACTTTGAACCTCAATCCTCACATTTCAGCCTCCTGAGTAGCTAGGATTACAGGTGTGAGCCATAGGCGCCAGGCTTTTTGATGCTCTTAATGGGCATTTCCCCAAACCACCTTGCTGGATAGCCACTCCTCATGCCCATGGCTCATTAGACTTCCTGGGATCAAGTCAACACATTGGCAAGGACAGGTCAGGGATGCTTGCCTGGAAACTCAGCAAAGCCTGCTTCCCTCTGAGGCCTTCCCATGGTGGGTGGGAGCGAGCAAGCAAGCGAAGGAACAAACGAACGAACGAGCGAGCGAGGGGGTGAGTTGCACTGAGCTAGAGCCGCGCCTGACAAGTGACACTTTGACGAGAGACGTGATGACGAGTCCCTGGGGAGGCTGTGGAGTCTGGTTCCTGCAGACAGTGTCTCCCCTGAGGCAGTCTCCGTGCCTGAGTGCTGAGTGTGTGTGTGTGTGTGTGTGTGTGTGTGTGTGTGTGTGTGTGTGTGTGTTCAGGATTTCTCAGAGCTTTACAGCTAGCTTGACAGAGGATCAGATCGGAGGCAGACTCATGGGGTCCTGCCAACAATCAAGAACAAGCATGACAAACCAATCACTGGTCACTGACTTCAGGAGGTCTCTTGTGGCATGCCCTGTCCACCCCTTCTTGCCCTGAGCCTCTCTCCTTCAAAGCAGCAGTTTACCCAAGGATGGCTAGAAAGAGAAGATGGACCCCAGGCAATGTGACTTCCCTGACTCAGACCTTACCCAGGGATCATGCCTGGGCTGTCAGCCCTATGCTAAGCACTGGGCCATACAGAAATAAAGCAAGTAGGGTCCCTTTTTGTTCAGAGGGCTTAAGATCTTGGCACTACACAATATAGTAAGGGGCTCCAAAGAAGCCATAAGTCACGTGATGAGGTAGAAGAAGCAGCATCTGAATACCAAGGATTCCCTAGGCCAGCAGCAGCCCACAGAGGTGCTAGGAAGGCTGGCTCTGTCTTCCAGTGCACGCCTGAGGGCAGGGTGGATCCAGTACTTCCAGTGGGAGCAGTGAGTAGAATGACTATGGAAGGAGACCAAGCATCCCTCTTCCTGGAGCCACATTCTTCCTCCACCAATGCCCAGCTTTTCATGGGTGTGAGGTGCCTGGCTTTGCTACCCACTGCTGCCTGACAACCACTCCCAAACTTAGCCGCTTAAAACAGCCATTGTGAGGTGGATGTCAGTGACTCATGCCTATAAACAGCTACTTAGGAGGCTAAGCCTGGGAAGATCATGGTTTGAGGCCAGCCCAGACATATGTGTAAGACCTATTCACAGGCCACAGCTGGTGCAGTGGCATGCACCTGCCATTCTAGCTACATAGAAGGTTGAGATCAGTAGGATTGTAGTTCCACGTCAGCCAGGGATAAAACATCTGTAAGACTCTATGGAAGAAGCTGGACATGGTGGCACTTGTCTGTCATCTAGCCACAGTGGGAAGCCTAAAAGAGTTGTGGTCCAGATGTGCACGGCAGGAAGTGAGACCCTATCTCAAAAAACAACCAATGCACAAAAAAGGCTAGATGTGTGGTTCCTCAGTCTAGTGCCTCCCTATTATGTACGAGACTCTGAGTTCAAACCCCAGTACTGCAAAAATAAACAAGTAAATAAATAAACAAATAAATACTGCTTGCTTCCTCCTCTTCTCAGTTCTGTGGTTCAACCTAGTTCAGTAGGTCAGGTCAGTTTTCATCTCAGCTGGGAGTTTGGGCCTGGGCAACCCAGATGGTCTCACTCACATCTAGTGTCTGACTGCAGAGCTGCTGTTCGTCTCCATTTTTGGCCTGTTTGCAGTTCTATCTCAGAAAGCAAAGTCTTGTGGCCTAGACCCAGGAATTACAGAGTATCCCTTCCACAGCATCCTATTGGCCAAACCAAGCTACAAGGCCAGCTTGGACTTAAGGGGGAAGGAATGAATACACTCTCCCTTCTTTCTGAAGGGAGAAGGGCACATGCACATGCAGGCTCAAAAGAATTACTGGCAGGTGTGTTGCAGACAGCCTGCCAAAAGTGGTCACAACTTCTGTATAGGAACTTCTTCAAACTGTGTAGTCCATATCCCCTGCCTCCCCCCCACCCCCCCCCCAACTCCTGACAGGCTACAAGGTCTTTCTTTCAAGTCACTTCCTCTTTGAACTCACTCTGGCTGGGACATTTTGGGACTGCCATAAAACCCCCTTCCTCATTGTATAGGGGATTGCTTGCCTAATACAGAATATCAAGGGGCTGACACAAACAAGCCCTGGCCCCTAAGGCAGCCCCCAAATGGACTAGAGGAAGGGTGAGGGAGAGGAGCCCCCTGACCCACAATAGTCACAACTTCCCTGGTCCAAAAAGCCCTTAGGAAAAAGCTTTCTGGCTGTAAAGACTTCAGAAAAATCTGTCACACCGTCAAAGCAAGTGTTCTTTAAAACCCTAAAGACTCTGTGTGTCCCAGCTGGTCACTTGGAGCAAGCACTGCTGGTGAGGGAACGTGTAGTGCTTAGTTGGCAATTAATCACCTGGGGCTCGGTGACGTCTCTCATATTGTCCCCGATTGTTATTTAACTCTAGCCATGTTTATGCTGCCAGGCCCTGCGTAGAGCCTCAAAGGCAGACCACAGACTGGCCAAGACTGCCTTCTGCCTGGTAAGAATCTCCTCTCTGTCTCTCCCCCTCCCTCTCTCCTTCCCTCCTTACATAAAGAAGTGTAATTTTCTTCTTTATCATCTCCTGTATTTGATTTTTTTTTTGGTACTAAGTATGTTTTTTATACCAAGAAAAAAGTCACAAGGAAATGATCAGAACACCCTCTCTGACAAGGATATTCATTGCAATAGTCTTTACATTAACAAAAAACCTTTTTGCTGGCTCATTGCAGATAAGAGTCTGATGAGTTTGCCTGAAACTGGCTTCAAATCACGATCCTCAGATCTCAGCTTCCGGAACAGTTAGGACTGCACATGGGAGCCATCAGTGCCTGGCAAACACATTCATAAGTTTAGGGGCTTGGTCTACTGGATGACCTATGGAAGTATGGTAATAGAAGCTAGCATTTTTTGAGCATGTTGTAAATGCCAACAATCACAGGAATGATGTCATTCCATTCTTGTGCAGTCTTCATCAGATAAATGCCATCTCTTTCCCCATTTTAAACATGAGAAAGAGGCACAGAGAGGTCAAGCAACCAGTTTAAAATAACACAGCTAATGTCACAGGGCACAAACGTGAACCTAGATATCCAGATTCCTGTCTGACCCTCTTAACTGCTCCAGGGTGTGTACCTTTTAATACTGGCTGGAGAGAGATGTGGTAAATTGTCAACAGCAGTAAGAGAGGGACAGTGGCCATTGTCTTTCTTACACTTTTCTGTCTGTTCCAAATTTTGCACAATAGGGCATGATTTCCTTTGATCAGTAGGAAGAAACAATCATTATTTTACAATAAGAATAAAGACAAATGGGATTCCCTGACCAGCAAAACTTCATCCACTGGACTTAAGATTCAAAGTCTTCTCTTTGATCCTCACACTGGCCTGATCCTGGCTCCCAAGCTCCCTTTCTTGGCTTTCCTCCTGCTGAAGAAGCAGAGGGAAAAGTCTCCACTCCATCAATGTTCCTGGCAGCATGCCATAGCTGTCAGTGTTTGACCAGACTTTGTAGGTCCCAAATGGCTGCGAGGAGGCAGCTGCCCCCCCCACCCCAGCAGCCCCTCCCATCCTCACTCCTAACCACGCATGTGCCCCCCTGGCCCTCGCTGCACTGCCCAGGCATCTGGAATCCACGTGTGTCCTATCCTCATCTACTACTCCCAACATAAACCATGACTTACACACATCCTGCCCTCACTCACGTCACCGGCAGCACCAGGCACCTCAACACAGACACAGACTGTTCAGAAGCTGAAGCCGAAGGGGATTGGTGCCAGACACACACATCCTACCTAGGTGAGGAGGAATGCAGGAGACAGTGGGTTTCAGATGGTAGATGCCAGAGAGCCAGTTTGAGAATACTTAAAAAGAAGCAAAGCAAGCTGGGTGCTGGTGGCTCACACCTGTAATCCTAGCTACTCAGGAGGCTGAGATCTGAGGATTACAGTTCATAGCCATCCGAAGCAGGGAAGTCTGTGAGACTCTTATCTCCAATAAACTACCAAAAAGGCCAGAAGTAGAGCTATGGCTCAAGTGATAGAGCATTAGTCTTGAGCAAAAAAGCACAGGGACAGTGCCCAGGCCCAAAGTTCAAGCCCCAGGACCAGTATCAATAAGTCAATCAGTCAATCAATAGGAGCAAAGTCTGATACTGGTAATGGTTCATGCCTATAATCCTGGCTACTCAAGAGGCTAAGAATTGAGGATCGTAGTTCAAAGCCAGCTTGGGCAGGAAAGTCTCTGAAACTCTTACTCCAATTAACCACCAAAAAGCCAGACATGGAGTGCCGGTGGTAGAATGCCAGCCATGAGTAGAAAAGCCAAGCTAAAGCAAGAGGCTCTGAGTTCAAGCCCCAGTACCTGAACAACCCCTCCCCCCAGAGAGAGAGAGAGAGAGAGAGAGAGAGAGAGAGAGAGAGAGAGAGAGAGAGAGAGAGAGAAAGAGAGAGGAGAGAGAGAGAGAGACCCAAAAAGGAGTTCCAGCAACCAGTCCCAGAGGCAAAGCATAGAGGCAGGGTCCCTTCACTACCCACAGCAAGGAGGCCATCCTCAGACTCTGTCATACTCCAGTCTAAGGCCCAGTTCACATTGTCCCTGTAAAGGTCTATATTTATCAGTCAACAGATACTTTATTGAGCCCAAGGTAGCAAGGGCCAAGGTACTTCAGTTAGAGGGGATCATGAAAATTGGGGAAAGACGGTGGGCACTTTACCTTTTCTATTCACTTCTCCAACTCCCCCATGTTTACGGTATTTGGAGGTAGGGCCCTCAGCAGATGCTGATACCTTGTTCTTGGACTTTTTGGAGCCAAATATACTTTCTTTATATAGTGCTCAGCTCTCTGTGTGTGCACACACACACACACACATGTGCACGTGTGCACACATGCACACAGGGCCTGGGCACTGTCCCTGAACCTCTTTGTGCTCAAGGCTAGAGTGCTACCACCTGACTCACAAAAAGCCACTTCCGGCTTTTTCTGAGTGGTTTATTGGAGATAAAGAGTCTCATGGACTTTTCTGCCTGGGCTGGCTTTGAACTGCAGTCCTTAGATCTCAGCCTCCTGAGTAGCTAGGATTACAGGTGTGAGCCATGACTACCCAGCAGAAACAGCATTCTTAATGACATCTTTGTGGCAGCAGTGCCAGTCCTCCAGGATGGAGCATCCTTAGGAATACAGTAACCATGCTGTTCTCAACCCTAGTCCAGGAGGCAGAACCTAACCCCATCAGCCACCATCACCCCGATTTCACATCTCCTTGGGGCTGCTAGATTTTACCACTCAGCATGCTCAGGTGTCCCCAGCTGACCTGCAGCACACACCTGACTAAGCAGGTGCTGGAGCCCAGGCTAGTTTTGCATGCTCACCTCGGGCAGGGTGGGGGGAGGGGCAGGGCTCCTACCAGGGGCCTCTCTGGTTTATTGCAGGTGGATCTGCCCACCTTCCCCCAGCTCCACCACACTTTCTGCTGGGTGCCCCCTCCATTCACCAGGTCACAAAAGGTCTCTGCTTCCTGTTTACATATATATATATATATATATATATATATATATATACATTTTTTTAAAGATTGAGTGCAGGAAGGGAGATAAGCAATGACCCAGAAGTGGACCTATATGTCATTTGGCACAGGGGCGCACTTGGAAGTCCCCCTTGTTTGAATTCTGCAGTGGGAAGTATAACTGCCACTTTTTCCTTCCCAGGCTCGTGGCGAGGGGGGAGGCTGCAGGCAGGTTGTCCCTGGGCAGATTCCTTCAGGGGAATAAGGCTTTTGGTAAGTGGGGGGAGGGGCAGGGGCCCAGCACCAGGGTACAGGTCTGGGAGACCAGGAGAGGACGCTCCAAAAATCCATCATCCTGGCTTGGAGACTCCAAATAGAAGCCTGCTTTTGTGGCTTCCTTTCTCCAGGTTCAGAAACCTGAACAAATGGCTCCCTTCCCCCACCCACCTAGCAAGGGCCTAGGCGCAGATCAGGGTGGAAGGGGAGGTAAAAGCGGGTGGCCCTGGGCAGGGAGGGGGGTGACAAGGCCACCGCCGCTGCTGCTGCAGCCTCCTGTGTATAAAACTCCCTTTGTATGCAGGTCGCCGGCTGCTTCCCTTGCCAGATGCAGCTGCCAGGATTCTCAATGCGGTTTGAACACAATTTGCCAGTGTTGGTTCAGCCCCGCTGGCTTCCAGTTGGGGGGCCATATGCTGCCTTTAATCTGCCTGTGTCATTCTCACCCGTGTCAATAGGCGAGGGCGGGTGGGTGGCTCAAATGGCCTGAGGGCTGAGGCTGGAGCTGGTGCCCTCACTGCAGTTGGGCAAGTCGAGCTGTCTATGCCACCCAGAACCAGCAGCGGCTCTTCCCAGGAAGCTGTGGCCTGGGGTGGCACGGCCAGGCAAGCCTGGCGGCTGGCAGTAGCCTGTGTGTTTGGCGGAGGTGCGTGAGAGCGTCTCCACTGGGCCATCCCCACGGCCATCCGTGAGCTATCCCCTTGGCAGAAATCCCTGCCAAGGAAGTCGGCCCGGGTGGTGCCAGCACTCAGTCCAGACTTCACATTTCCCTCATTCTTTCTTTAATTGGATTTTTGGTCCTGCTGGGCAAAATAAGCTTTCCACTGGCAGCACACTCTTGCCTCTTCTGAACGCACGGTGGTGCCCGGCGGCCCCAGGCAGCCCCAGGCAGCTCCAGGCCGCAAATGTGGTTTTCTTTCCCTGCCAAAATAGTTATTCCTGCCCTCCAGGGACACAAGGCACATATGCACATGCCGTACTGCAGGCGCCCCACAGAGCCTTGGCCAGGTCCAGGCAAACTTGCCTCTCTCAGAGCAAGAACTTGATTTTGAAGCCTCCTTATAAAATAGTTACTCTCACTTACCAGGAAAAGAACCTTCCTGGGCTGGGCACCAGTGGCTCTCGCCTGTAATCCTAGCTACTCAGGAAGCTGAGATCTGAGGATCACAGTTCAAGGCCAGCCTGGGCAGGAAAGTCCATGAGGCTTGTGTCCAATTAACCACCTACAAGCCCAAAGTGGATGAGAGAGAACAGTGGGAGGGGTGGCATTGATCAAAATTCCCCACTTCTGGAATAGAAACTCTTTGGTCCAACTACTTAACAAAAAAAAGGAATATATTTTTAAGCCATAAGTAGAGCTGTGGCTCAAGTGGTAGAACACTAGTCTTGAAAGAAAAGCTAAGAGACAGCTCCCAGGCCCTCATTTCAAGTCCAGTATCACACACACACACACACACACACACACACACACACACACACACACACACAACTGGTCACCAGTGGTTCATGCCTGTAAATCCTAGCTACTCAGGAGGCTGAAATCTGAGCATCACGATTTTAAAGCCAGCCCAGGCAGGAAAGTCCATAAGACTCTCTTATCTCCAATAAAACTATCAAAAAAGCTGGAAGCAGAGCTTTGGTTCAAGTGGTAGAGTACTAGCCTTGAGCAAAAAGAAGCTCAGGTGCAGCATCCAGGACCTGAGTTCAAACTTGTGGACACACACACACACACACACACACACACACCTTGGAATGGCTCTCAATCCAGTCTATGAATAAAGCTGTGTTGCTCAGGCACCCAGCACTAGTGGGCTATTATACCCACCTGGCCTAGACTGCCTAGGCCTAATATGGAAAGCCTCCTTCCTGGGGCTCCATGTGGTCAATCAGCCACAAATTAGGGTACCAGGAAGCTGTCTCCCACCCTTCCTAGACAACCAGGCATGTGTTGGGAAAGGGAGATGCCGAGGGAGAAAGCAGGTATGCAAGCAAGCAGCTACAATCTGACTGAGAATGTCATTCAGAAAAGTGGCATTTTATAAGCAACACTCACCAGATATTTGAAAACTTAAATCTTGGACTGAACTTAAGAGGGAAAAAAAGAGAGGGCAGGAAGAAGAGCTGGAGTTCAAGGAAGAGAAAAAGAAGGAAAGAGGAGAAATGAAAAGAGGAAGGAAATGAAAAGGGACTAAGAGGAGGAAAGGAGAGAAGGGGAAGGGAGAGTGAAAGGGTGGAGGAGGAGAGAAAAAAGAAAAGAAGAGAGAAAGGGAACTGGAAGAGGAGGAACAGAGAAACAAGGGAGAAGGAGAGATGGGAGGAAAGGTAGTAAAGGGGAAAAGAGAGAAGAGGGGGGTTTGGGGGAGAAAGAATAGGAGGATGAATTAGGAAATGGAGAAAGAGGAGAGGGAGAAGAAGAAGAACGGCCCATCCCACCATCTTTCCACTGAGGCAGGCACAGCTGAGAGCCACCCTCCTCTGGAGGAACCCTCATTCCCAAAGTTGTCACTGGCTAAGAGAGCAAACCCAGCAAGCCTCTCTCCCTCTCTAATCTTGGGGTCCAAAGGCCCTCATCCTCATTCCATCCTCTCCACCAGTTGAGCCGTTCCCACACAATAAGTAGCGGCAACAACATTGGGGACATCCCTCCCCCTTGGACCACCATGCAGCCCCCAGGCCCGGGCTGTTAAGGTACCCATTAAAACACCAGCTCAGTCCCAACAGCCGGCCACAAAGCTGCTGATGGTCAAATACATCCCAATATTTCCGAGTCCCTGTTAACAAGCACCCATTAAAATTTGACAACCAGGTAGGAGCGCAGACAAGCCCTCGGTATGAAAAAAGCAGCTTTCTGCTGCTTCAGCAAGCCAAAGCCGGTTAGCTTGTCCCTTGCATTTTAAACCCAGGAGCATGAGGCCTTTGCATCTGGGTGTTGTGTGGTTAATGGAATGCAGGGGTGTTTATTTGCCAGGCCACATCTGAACTGGGGTTGTTAATGAGCCTGTCGTTGTAAGCTCACTGTCCGTCAGCCTGCCTTTTTTTTTTCAATCAAAAGATAAAACAGTCAGTTATCAAGGATTAATGACTCTTACAGCATCCATATGAGGCCCATATTTACGTTTTAAAAGAAAATGGAAGGAAGAAAAATGACCAGATTTTGTTTCAGTAAGCAGTTTAAATCTGCCCTGGTAAGTTGAATTCATTCATTCATTAATTCAGTCATGTGGCTAGGAGAAGCCAGCAGGAACCCTTTCCATCATAAGAACTTCTGACTGTGAAATAAACCCCGAGTAACCAGATTAACTATGAAGTATGTCTCCGTCAGGTTTTAGGCATTAGCTCAAGTGTAGTTTTCTGTATATTCTGGCTTTTTTTGTGTAGCAAGGTGACAATTCTGGTTTCCAGGAGGCATTGCGGCAGGAGAGAGAACCTCGGTTTCCCTTCTCTGAGTTCAAAATAGAGCTCGTGTATGCAATGACATTATTGTGCACTGTTGATTTAACTGAGAATATCAATATTTTCCATAGATTCCCATATGATTCATATAGTTTTACATAGCACCGAGTGTAAATATCTCTCCACTTCTGAACACGCAGAGGTATACATGCATTAGGGGGAACACACACACACATGTACACATACACACACACACAGATGCAGGGTATGGCTACCAAAATACTAATTTCAGACAATTGGGGGGATGACACTAGGCTCTTTTATTTTACAACCCTACATAGAGTTTGGCCATTAACAGATGCACACATACATGCACATGCATGTGCAGGTATTCTTTATGACATACACACACATGCAGATATACACACAGCCACATGCACGCACCCATGCACACACGCACAGAGATATACTCACAGTCTCATGCACACATGCGCATGTGCACACACACACAGACATATAAGTGGCCCCACTGTTTTCTAAGTCTGCTATGTTCCTATTGGCCTCTGTCTTTTCATTCTCTCTCTTCTTTCTGAGTGTCTATATGTACTGGGGATGAGAGCTAGTACTATTCCAGGAGAACACTTGAAATCACAACCAGAAATGTCAAGGTGCTCCTTCCCACATTGACAACAATGACCCCACACTCCAGTGACAATGCCAGCCATCTTGGAAACCAAATGGTGTTTACAGCCTGTAGTACAGCAGGCTACTGCTACAAAGAGAGGCAAATACTGATTCTGCAGAAGACTGAGGGCTGCCAACAAATCTAGAAGTCCTAAGGTAGCTGAGCTCACCATGGTTTAACCTCCTCAGTCTCCAACTTGTCACCTAAACCAGATGATAATACCTGTTCTGCCAGCCCCCCCCCCCCACCCATGAAGGGAGAATTGGAGTTAAAGGACATGCCCCAAGGGTGTCACCTGGAAGCTAGAAGCCTCTGTTGTTTGAACACTGAAAGAGATTCTGACCTCTGGGTTAGAAAGAGAGCCTGGGGGTGGGGGGAGGCCGGGGGCATGCAGAGAAAGAGTCTGGCTAAAGGTTGTACAAGTCCAGTGCCTACTCTTGAAACGGAAGTTCCAGTGCCAGGCACTGGTGGTTCACATCTATAATGCTAGCTCTTCAAGAGGCTGAGATCTGAGGATCTTGCTTTGAAGCCAGCCCAGGCAGAAATGTCTGTAAGACTCTTAGATCTAATTAACCACCAAAGGGCCAGAAAGAGAACTGTGGCCCAAGTGCTAGAGTGTCAGTCTTGAGCAAAAAGCTAAGGAACAAATCCCATGCCCTGAGTTCAAGCCTAAGTACCAACACCCCCCACACACACACACACGCCCACATACACACAAGGCCAATTTGCCAACAACTACATTTTAAGGGAGTATAGCTCAGTGGTAGAATACTTGCACAGCATGCACCAGGCTCTGTGTTTCATCCTCAGCACCACAAGAAGGGGGGGGGGGGAGAGAGAGAGAGAGAGAGAGAGAGAAAGTCAACTCGAAACTGAGACGTGACAATGAAATGCAATATGTGATCTTGAATTGGATCTTAGGCCGGAAAAGCATTTTTTTTTTCTTTTGCTATAAAAGGAGAGTACTGGAATAGTTGAAGAAATGTGAATGTCTGTAGATTAGGTAACGGTATTATAGCAATATTAATTTCCTGATCTTGACAATTGTACTGTAGCTATATAAGAGAATAGCCTTGTTTCTTAAGAGATGTATATCAGAGGTAAAGGGACCTTATGCCTGCAACTTGCTGTCAAATAATTTCTACATTGTGTGTGTGTGTGTGTGTGTGTGTGTGTGCAGAAAAAGACGAAGAAAGGAAATTGGCAAAATGTTAACCTTTGGAGACTGTGAATGAATGGTAGATAAAAATTATTTATATGATTTTGCAACTTTTCTGTAATTCTGAAATTATTTTTTAGCTGGGGATCAGTGAGTATGCAAAGGGCTTTAGGTTTCTCTTTAGAGCAGCCAGGAATGAGGGAGTTGATGGGGGATGGGTACTCCAGCAAGACCTGGAAAACATGAGGATCCTAATGATCAATAGACAGGGTGACCATGACCAGGAGAGGAAAAGACAGGACAAGGGTCTCAATACCAGAGCTGATTTCAGCCAAAAGGCATGATGGATTTTCTGCAATATACACAGACTATGTAGGTGTTCTTTGTGCCAGTCATGACGTTCAAACACTTGGTAGGTCACTCCATTTTTGTGGCTGAATGAGTGACTGAATGGATATTCATTCTCCCTACCTTCCCACCACACACCATAGCATAGCAATCTCTACAGATCTGACCAGCACTCTAAAGAGAGGTATGGCTCTCCCTTTACTGGTCCCAGTGGGGTGAGAAGACTTGAGTGATTCTCTGTATTCATGTGAATGCTTAGGCTAGATTCATTATTTAAGCCACAGCGTATCCCCCAAATAAACATGTGTATCTTTGCAGCCCATAGCCCGGGAGCAGTATTAAAACACACAGCAGCAAAAGGCCCAGGCCTGCATTGCTGCATGCAATTTCCAGCCGGCTCGCTCTTCTTTTGTCACCGCCTTTTTATTGGTTTTTCTCAAAGTGGTTACAATGCTGTTATTGTAAAAACCCTCATACCAGAAGAGCGAGATAGGCAGCAGCGATGAGGAATGGAGCAATTTCTGCTGGGAGAGCCTGCAGACCCAGGTGGGGGAGGCTACTGGCAATGGAGGGAAAGGATCCTTTGCTTTGCTCAAATAGTCAACCCCCCATAATCCGGAACAGCCTTTGCATTCCCTGTGGGGTAAATGGCTTTGGCTTTTCCCTGTCCCCCCCCCCCCACCACAAAGGTCTCCACCCTCTTCCAGAGTCCCCAGGTAGCCCTGAGCTGCCATGGTGGAGAGGGGAGGGTACTTAGAAAACAGAAGCCATGCTCTTGGGTGCTTGTGACCTCACCTGCATCCCCATCCTTCCTTGTTGAAAGCATGAGTTTGCTCATTGCAATATAAGGTCCAAATTGCAGGCTTTTCACAAGGCCTAGCTCAAGAAATAGAGTCTCCGCTGTCCACTATGCCACTCTGCAACATTGGAGACATTCCATATTTGTCATGGGTGGCTATTGAACACTTGGAGTAAGGCTAGTACAACAAAGGAACCAACATTGTATTTGGGTTGCATTTGAATTTAAATAGGCACATGTGGCTAACAGTTGCAAATATGAAACTCCCAAATATAGAACATTCATGTTACTCCAGAAAGTTCCCTTGTGCCCTTTCCAGTCCATTCTCCTGAAAGAAGTAACTATTATTCTCACTCTTTTTATGGAACTGGGTTCTCTACCTTGACATATTGACACCTGAAGCTGGACCTTCCTTCCTTCCTTTCTTTCTTTCTTCCTTCCTTCCTTCCTTGTGCTGAACCTCAGGCTTGAACTCATGGCCTGGGCACTATCCCTGAGCTTTTTGGCTCAAGGCTAGTGCTCTACCACTCGAGTCACAGCTTCTCTTCCAGCTTTTTGGTGTTTAATGGAAGATACAGTATCATGGACTTTCTTGGCCCACTTGACTTCAACTGTGATCCTCAGATTTCAGCCTCCTGAGTAGATACAATTACAGGCCTGAGCCACCAGCACTGGTATACACAATACATATTTTCTTCATGCCTGTGATTGTGTCTATGATTTGTCCCTTTGGGTTTATTTATTTCTTCATTTGTTTGAAGCAGAATCTCACTAGGTAGCCCAGGCTAGCCTTGACCTCAAGATCTTTGTGCCTCCGCAAGCCCTGGGATTATAGACATGTGCCATCACACTCCTGACTCCTTTTTATTGCTGAGAACTACTCCTCCATATGGAAGTATCACCATCTATTTGTCTGTTGAGAAGCGTCTGAGTGGTTTCCAATTCGGGGTGGTTATTCATGAAGCAGTCACATACAGAACTTTGTGTGGACATAGTGTTTCATTTCTCAGCAGCAACATCTAAGAATGAGTTCAGTTTCCCCAGCCCCTTGCTTGCATTTTTCTTTAATTTTTACTACTCCAAGGGAAGGGGAGAGGGAAAGAGGAAGGAAGGGAGGGAGGGAGGGAGGGAGGGAGGGAGGGAGGGAGGGAGGGAGGGAAGGAGGGAAGGAGGGAAGGAGGGAAGGAGGGAAGGAGGGAGGGAAGAAGGAAGGAAGGAAGGAAGGAAGATAGAAAGAAAGAAAGAAAGAAAGAAAGAAAGAAAGAAAGAAAGAAAGAAAGAAAGAAAGAAAGAAAGAAAGAAAGAAAGAAAGAAAAGGGAGAAAGAAAGGGAGAAAGGCAAGAAAGATTAGTAAGCTGCCACTTAGATAAAAATGGTTTGGCAAAAGATTTGCCAACTTTTGGAAAGCACACCCTGCACAAGCTGTAAATTAGGCAGTAGAAAATGGGAAATCCGTTAAAGAAATAAATCCCACCCACCCCCACCTCCATAGAGTTTCTGGTCTAATTTTCTATGGAAAATAAATAATACAACTCCGAAGTTGGAGATAATATAATGCCACCAGGACCTGGACACAGAGAGCTGCCTGCATCAAGACTGACAGAGTGTGACATGTTAATCCGGAGGGGCTTACTACAGGAAGACAGGAATCCGAAGGGGGAAAAATGCCTGGCATTAAGCGTGAGGAACACAGGAAGACCCCACAATGCTAACAAGGATGAGTGTCTTAACGTGTCTTTCTGTTCAGTGTCTTGTTAACTGCATATTCCCCGAAATTTTTATCTTGGGGGAAATGATATTCCCCCTCCCCCTAGGAAAAAAAAGCCATTAATCTGTTTTTTGATTCATAAGGAAACACCAGGCAATGAAGCAATCTATCTCAGCTACTACAGCAAGCACAAGCCACCCGTGGCTGCACAAGGAAGTGTTCTGACATTGTCCTGCAGAGCTTAGGGGAGTCAGAGGTAGGGAATAGGGTATCCCCTAAAGGTGGCATCACCTGCCCTGCACTGGTGGCTCACACCTGTAATCCTAGCTATTCAGGAGGCTGAGATCTGAAGATCATGGTTCAAAGCCAGCCTGAACAGAAAAATCTGAAAGTCTCTTATCTCCAATTAGCCAACAAAAAGCTAGAAAGTGGTACTGAGGCTCAAGAAGTAGAGTACTAGCCTTGAATACAAAAAAAGGTCAGGGAGAGCACTTAGGCTCTGAGTTCAAGCCCCCGGAGTGGCACACCCACACCCCCCCCCACACACACACATCACCTGTTCTATCAATAAGGAGAGAAATGACAGAAATTGGGAGGTAGATGTTTTGTCATGTGAAGGGTGAGTCTTAGGCTACGAAGGAAACATCAATCTACTAGTCTTGGTCCTAGATATCTTGGGACTTTTGTTTTGTGTTTTCTTGATTTTTGTGGTTGTTGTGGTACTGAGATTAGCACTCAAGGCAAGTTCTATCACTGAGCTATAACCCCAGACTGGAACATACTAATTCTCTCTGTCTCTGTCTCTATCTTTGTCTCTCTGTCTCTCTCTCTCCCCCCTTCCCCCTACCCATTGGGTTTTTGATTTTGAGACAGTGTCTTGCTGTATAGTTCAGGCTGCCCTAGACCTCATGATCCACCCGCTTCAACCTTCTAAGTGCCAGGATTATAGTTGTGCACAACCATATCCTGCTAGAACATTCTTTTAAACAATTCATTTTCTTTCTTTTTTTCTTTCTTTCTTTCTTTCTTTCTTTCTTTCTATCTTCTTTCCTTCTTTCTTTCCTTCTTTCTTTCCTTCTTTCTGTCGTGGGGCTTGAACTTGGGGTATGGGTGTTGTCCCTGAGCTCTTTTGCTCAATATTAGTTCTCTACCACTTTGAGCCACAGCACCACTTCCTGTTTTCTGGTGGTTAACTGGAGATAAGAGTCTCATGGACTTTCCTGCCTGAGCTGGCTTTGAACCACAATTCTCAGATCTCAGCCTCCTGAGTAGCTAAGATTACATGTGTAAGCCACCAGTGCCTAGCTTAGAACATTCTTCAAAGTACCTAATAGTGGTAATGCTGAAGGGCATCTGCTTGACAAAGAGATGTCAGTCAGCCAGCCAGAAACTCCTGGTGGAAAGACATCAAACTAACAATGAGTGTACTCTAAGTCCAGCAGCAAGCCAAATGCTCCAGGTCCATGGTTCTCTATTTTTTTTCTTGCCCCTGTCCAAACTGTTTATTAAAAGGCAAGCTGCATGAAGGGCAGTGGCTTTATCTCTGCAGCTAGAAATATGCTGGGCATATGGCTCACTAAATATTTGTTGAACAGATAGATAGTAAAGACCTAATTGTACACTCAAGCCTTGATTTAGCTGAGGTACTCAATCTGGGAAAGCCTGATTGAGGTGCAGACTAGAAACACACACAAATTCACCCCATCACCTCTATCCCTCTCACTTGTGAGGCCAGCATGTCAGCTTCAGGTAACCAGAGGGAGGAACCCAAGGAGAAAGGGACTTCTCTGAAGTTTCAAGCACCAGCTTTGTCCTCAGTCCTTCTTTCCTAACCCTATGTCCACTGCCAGTCTTGGCAAAGGGGGATTCTATTTTGCAAAGAGTCCTAACATATCTTTGTGCTCTCATACTGGCTCCTAAACCTCCCAGTAGACAAAAGCAGGTTTTCAGAACATAAAAACTCCAGGCAAGTAGGGCACCAGTGGCTCACACCTGTAATCTTAGCTACTTAGGATGCTGAGATCTGAGGACTGTGGTTTGAAACCAGCCTGGGCAGGAAAGTCCATGAGACTCTTATCTCCAATAAACTACTCAAAAAAAAAGCCTACAGTGGCACTGTGGTGCAAGTGATAAAGTGCTCACTTTGAGCTACAGCTCAGGACAGCGCCCGGCCCAGAGTTCAAGCCCTAGGACCAGCAAAACAAAACAAAAAAACCTCTAGGGAGATAGGGGAATTGAACTCCCCTGCAATTTCCCTGCTGCTTGCCTTTTACACATGGGGCCATCCCTAGGAACAATGCCTTTCAAAGGATTTCAGAAGGCCAGAGTCCTGGCTTTGTTTCACCTGAGCAGAGCTGAGGTAGGCAGACATTATTTACATTTGCTTTGCTAAAGAACTGAGAAGGAGCAGAACGTGAAGCAGCATTTAAAAAAAATCACATTTGGTTCCCAAGTCCTGACTCAGGAGCAAGGTATTCTGGGACATAACCTCCATCAAGAGGCCCATCAGGGAGACTGAGGGTGAGCCACAGGCTTCAGCATTGCTGAACTCCCTCTACTTGATCCAGCCAATGCCATCTTCCTTTAGGAAGCATAGTCTCTCTCTCTCTCTCTCTCTCTCTCTCTCTCTCTCTCTCTCTCTCTCTCTCTTTCTCTCTCTCTCTCATTCTGGCAGAAGTCCCTTTTCTGTTCTTCTACCTGTGGATAGCACCTCCCAATTCCCCCAGTCTCTCCAACGGAAGATGAAGGTGCAGCTAGCCCCATCCATGGACAATGCCCAGGACAGCAGTGTTTGACAGGCAGCATATAATAGAGCTCTCTGGGTCTACGTTATCTAATCCACCTACCTCTGGAGCTTCCCTTGGCAACTCATCAGGAAGCACTCCTCCCCCCATGCCATCTGGAAGTGCTTTTGAAAACCTACTCATTATTGTTAAAAAAGCAACACACAGGTTTTTTGCAAGATACAGTTACAATGACAGCCCCTAGACTGTAAGTCTGAGGAAGGTAGGGGTCTTCGCTCATCATTGTGTAACCAACACCTGTCCTTAGTAGGAGCTTGCTAAATGACTGTAGACTGGATGTAGAATTAATAAACTCACAATAAGCGTGATCCCTTTACTTCCTCATAAAATATTACCCTGAAAGGTAGCAGCTGCACAACCATTTTGTTATGCTTGCAGCTTCTGTGGGTCAGTTTAGATGGGATAAAGCAGAAAGCAGCCATGCCTTGTCTGTGTCTTTGCTCCACCTGTTGTGGTGCGAGGTGTGGGGGAGGGGGCAGGGGGGACGACCTAGAAGTCTCCATTAAGAAGCTGTAAAAGAACTGGGGCTGGAATCATCTGAAGGCTTCTGTACTCATGTATGTGGCCCTTGGGCTGCAATAACTCATACTGGGTTCACCTAGAACTGCAGAGCCAAGCACATCTATGTGACCTCTTTGTGTGGGTTGGGCTTCCTCTAAACATGGCTGACCTCACACTAGTCAGATTTCTCACATGACAGCCATCCAGGGTTTCAAGACCAAAGATCTTTTTGTGACTCAGCTCTATAGTGCCCTTGGCTGAAGCAGTCACTAGTATATCCAGATTTAAAAGGAAGAAAATCAGGCTCCACTTCTCATTGGAAATTACGTTGTAAAAGTTGGGGTCATGGTTGATTGATTGTTTGACTGACTGATTGATTTTTTGCAGTTCTAGTAGTGGGACCTAGGATTTTACATATGCTAGGCAAGTGGTCCACCACTAATAAGCTATATCTTTCAGCCAAGTAATCATATTTTCAAACCACTGAAAAGTGTGAAAGGTTAGAAAGCCCTAAGGAAGACATGCTCAATTCTTTCCATGGAATTTATATTGAAGCCCACCCATATATTAAGCTCTGCCTTGGGTGCTATGTAGTGATTTAGTGGTGAGCAAAATGGACATTATCTCTGCCCTCATGCAGCCTACATTATGCTGCATTGCACTAGAGAAGACAGACATTAAACAAAGAAGCATGCAAACAAATGCAAACTATATGAATGCTTACTGGAGACTACCCAAGAAAGAACAGAGATCTCCATCTTATGTCAGAAGCGTAATGCTGCCCTAGAGGCAGTCTGATGTAAGAATCTGAGTGTCAAGCTGGAAGCCAGTGTCTCAAGCCTATAACCCTAACTACTCAGGAGGCTGAGATCTGAGGATCACAGTTCAAAACCAGCCTTGGCAGCACAGTTCATGAGATTCTTATCTCCAATTAGCCACCAAAAAGCTGCAAGTGGAGCTGTGGCTCAAGTGCTAGAGGGCTAGCCTTGAGCAAAAAAGCTCAGGGACAGTGCCTAGGCCCTGGGTTCAAGCCCCAGGATTGGTGTGTGTGCATGAGTGTGCACATGCGCAAGTGCGTGCACACACACACACGAAATTGAGTGTAAGCCATTTTGGAGATGTGTGCTCTGGAAAATTGAGTAGGCAATAAAGACCTGAGATAGGACCAAGAAGGAAGCCACAAAGATGTATGATAAGCTGCAACTGTAGCTATGGTTTGAGTGGTAGACTAGTGCTAGCCTTGAGTGAAAAAGCTCAGGGACAGAACCCAGACCCAGAGTTCAACCACTTGGGGAAAATAGGGCTAGATCCCAAGGGATGTTTGTGATTGACACTGGAGAATACACGTCTCAGGGTCCCATGTGAAGGATGAGAAAACTGATAATCCACTTATTTGCCAGATAGATAGGTAGGTAGATAGATGGATAGATGGATAGATCGATAGATAGATAGATAGATAGATAGATAGATAGATAGATAGATAGATAGATAGATAGATAGATAGATAGATGATAGAGACAGACGGATAGATTGAATGCAGGGCCTGTGCTCTGCACCACTTGAGTCACAGCTCTATTTCCTGCTTTTTGGTAGTTAATTCAAAATAAGTGTCTCAAGGACTTTTCTGCCTAGGCTGGCTTCAAACCAAGATTCTCAGATCTCAGTCTCCTGAGTAGCTAGGATTACAGGGTTGAGCCACCAGTACCTGGCTAGTCACCAAATCTTAATCCTAGTGGTATGCTAGTCTGCCATTAGGATGGGCTGTCCTCCCCTGTCAGGCAGCCAGAGAGAACTTCTGACTCCTAGAGGAGCCAGTGGTCAGGATGACATAAGCAAATGTTCTTCTCAAAGAAAGAGTCTAAGGGTCAGAAACAAGGGGTCCATAGACAGTCTTCTGATTTTTTTTTCTGTTCGATGTAGATTTTCACCGAATGGCTCCCCATGCTAGCACATCACATAATGCTTTACAGAAGTAATGCATTTGGGGTTTTCTTCTCACTTTCTGTGGGTTTGCAACAACTGGCCCCACAGACTTTGCTCCCCCATGCCCACCCCCCTCCCGTTTGTGACTAATGGAAAACACCACTAACACAGCCCACAGGCTGGCAGCCAAGGTAGGGGCTGTTGTACCTAGGAAAAAGTTGGTCCACATTCAAGATAAAAGCTGTGAGGGACACACCCCCAAGCTGACCTCAGCTGAGCTTGGTACAGTTTTCAGGGATCACAAAACAATCCTAAGGGTTCAGGCCTTGGCAGCTCCCTAGCTGGGTACCCTTGCCAAGAAAGCTGGTCAGGCAGCAGCACACTAGGCCAGGGCTGGATCAGAGTGCTCTTGACACGGGTATTGTTCAGGGTCGAGGCTAGCTGACAGCTCTCTGGGTGTGGCATCCTGAGATTCTGAGGGCACCCTGGCTGGTCCATGGCTCCTCAGTCAAACCTTCATGATGCCTAGATACCCTGGGCCTGCTCATCACACGATCGTCAGCCCATTAGGGACAATCCTCTCCAAGCATTGATAAGCTAGAGCAAGTGGAGGGAAAGAGCAGCTAGAAGAATATGTATCATGAAGATACTCTAACACTTTTTCATTTTATGCTGGTCCTGGGACTTGAACTCAGGGCCTGAGTGCTGTCCCTGAGCCTCTTTCTGCTCAAGGTTAGCACTCTACCACTGGAGCTACAGTTCCACTTGTAGCTTTTTCTGAGCAGTTTATTGGAGATTAGAGTCTCACAGGCTTGCCTGCCCAGGCTGGCTTCAAACTACAATGCACAGATCTCAGCCTCCTGAGTAGCTAGGAGCCGCTGGCGCCTGGCTCACTCTTTTCTTTTTGGTGCTGATACTGGGACGTGAACTAAGGGCCTGGGAGATGTTCCTTAGCTTTTTTGCTTGAGGCTGACACTCTACTCCTTGAGCCACATCTCCATTTTCAGCTTTTTTGCTGGTTAATTAGAGATCCTAGGCTTTGAAGCATGATCTTCAGACCTCAGCTTCCCTGAGTAGCTAGGATTACAGGCAAAACACACACACACACACACACACACACACACACACACACACACACACGCATTCTTTCATTTTCAGATCACACAGTAGGATTTCTGTAAAACTTTCAAATAATGTCACTTTTACTGATCATGTTAAAGCATTCTTCAATTCCGCTGTTACTAAGTAGCAAGGATGTGTCAGGTTTTGAGTTAACTGGTTTTTTTTTAAGCTAGAAATAGTAAGAATGACTGTCTAGGTACTGATAGTACTTGGCAGAGTCGTCTAGATGAATGAATCAGGAATGCAGTCCGAGCCACGTACTTGTCAACTACCCCCTCCTCCCCCCTTGCTGTGGCTGCTCTCCATGGCCAGGGCTTGCCTGCAGGCTCTTAAGTGTTCAACCAAGCAACCGCAAACCATCCCAGGTTCTGGCTTGGTTCACAGTCACCCTGAAGACACCAAAACAGTATGCGGTAGGGTAGGAAATGGAGGGAAAGGGAAGGCAAAAGGGGAAGAGCAGAGAAGGGAAGGTCAGCATGGGGAGGAGGAGAGACAAGGAAAGGGCTGGGAAAGAAAGGAAGAGGGGGACAGGAAAGAGGAGATGAAAGGAGGAGGGGAAAGGGAAAAGGGGAGGAAAAGGAAGAAGAGGAAGGGGGAGGGGAGACTATTCTATGGGAGTGGAAAACCAGGAAGTCAATTCATCACCCACTGATAAACAAAAATCCCAGCTGTACAGAAACAGAGCACTGGTAGACATTCAAACTGAGAATTCTTGATTACAAAAAAGAAACTCATCTTTGTCCATAAATGAGAAACCTAGAGACCAAGTGGTAGACTCGCAATCCAATGTCCCTGTCCCAGGTATAGGGCACCGTGCATGAGTGGAGTGAGAAAGGAGGTAGGAACTTACACAAAGATGCACCTGCACCCAGCAGGCTTCTGGCCAGGTGGTTTCCAGTCCTGAGAGGCAGAGAAAAGAAATGAAATGCTTCAGGAAAGGAGTTGAAAGCTGGAATTAAAGTAAAATAAAAGGCTGGGTGACCTGGGGCACAGAATGGCCTGGAGTTGGAAATAGAATCCAAAGAACCCTGACAGTGGGGGAGCTTGAAGAGACCCAGCAGGTCATAAGCAAGGAGGTATTGTAGAGAACATCCCTTACCCTCTATATTCCCCCCAACACCACTCACACACACACATTCACACCATACCAGGCCTGCGAGTGTGTCTTCAGTGGCAGAGAGCTTGCTCTGCATGAGGACCAGAGTTCATTCCAAACTCTGAAAATAAATAACTACTTAAATAATTAATAATAACAACAAGAAGAAACGACAAAGAAAAGTCATGGGGCTTGAACCCTGGGGCCTGGGCACTGTCCCTGAGCTTTATCACTCTACCACTTTAGCACTCTCTCACGTTCAGTCACAGTACCACTTCCAATGTCCTAGTAGTTAACTGGAGATAAGAGTCTAATAGACTTTCCTGCCCAGGCTATCTTCATCCTATGATCCTCAGATCTTAGCCTCCTGAGTTGCTAGGAGTTCAGGTGTAAGCCACCAGCACCCTAATACTGACATCGATTGCAAAGCATTTTCAGCAGTACTTTTCAGGAACCTTTCTGCATGAGGAGCCAAAGGCTGGCAGGTACTACTAGATTCCTGGGCTTTGGCAATGGCCTTGGCTCAGCCCAGGCCCAGTATAGGGAACCCCCAAGCTCCTTAACCTTCCTCAGCTTCATTCATCAGATTGCTCCACCCAATGATAAGGAAAAATCTCTTCTCCCAGCTTCTCCATTCCAATCTGGAGTGCCTGCCTTGCCCTCACTGGTAGGAGAGACAGACAAGCCATGAAGGCACAGGGGACACCATTGATGCTTACCTGTATCCCGTGGTGTCCCTTTTCCTGGTTATAAGCACCTCTCCCGCAGTTTCTAACAGTTTTCAGTGGGAATCTTTGGAATTCTGCCCTTAAGGACTGACACTAGTTTCACCCTCAGGGAGCTAGAAGTATCTAGGAGTTTCAATCCCACACCCTGGGGTGCCCTTAAGCAATGAGGGACTCATGAAGTCGTAAGAAGGTTTAGCTCTCTTGCCTGAGTCAGTACACACTAGGATGTGTAATACAGGAGATGATGACTCCAGCTGTCACCACAGAGTGCTATATATAGAAGGGACAGGTCAAGAGCTCCCTGTGGGGTCAGGCAGAGGTTACCCTCTTGTTAAGGATGGGATACTTGTGTACTCCCCAAATTCACATGTTGAAAGCCTAATCCTCAGGGTGATGGGATTAGGAAGCAAGGGGGCGGGGCTTTAGGAGGTGATGAAGTCCTGAGGGTGGAGCCCTTTCAAATGGGATTAGTGACTTTAACAGAGAGAGCCCTGTCTCTTTCTGCCAAGTGAGGACACTAGATACCAGTAGCATCTTGACCATGGAGTCTCCTGGCTTCTACAACTCTAGGAAGCAAATTTCTATGCTTTGTAAGCCACTTGAGATATGGTTCTTGGTAGTGGCCTAAACAGAGTAAAACACCTGTGTAAAGGAACTCTGTCTGCAGCTGGCTTCCTCCCCTTCTCCTCATTCCCCCACACTCTTTCCCTGTGTTCTGGAAGCTCTTCCATGATAATCACTTCCTGCAAAGCCCTATCTCAGGGTCTGCTTCTGCAGAGGTGGAAGTGACAGTGTCCATGGGCTAGTAAAGACCAACATTATTATAGAAGGCCCCTCATTCAGCCCCCCCAACTGGTAGGCCGCAGCCATATTGAGCGCATCACACAGAGGAGGAAGGAGAAGCTCAGCTATGAGAAGGGCCTCGCCCAGGATGGCACAGCTGGTGAGCAGGACAGTCTGCCTTTAACCCAAGATTACCAACTGAAAAGCCAGCATTTAGTCCTCAGCTTGCTCAAAAAAAAAAAAAAAAAAAAAAAAAAGATGGGACCCGCAGGCCTTCCTGTGGGGAGCTGAGCAGCCTCTGAAAGGAGCTGACATTTCCCGGCCTCAATGCCAGGGGCGATCTGAGGCCAGCTAGGCGCTTAAAACAGATGACGGGGAGAGGGAAAGCTCTGTGGAAGGTCCCGGTTTAGGAACTGATTCCTCAGCTGTTGACAGGCTTCCTGGAGCCAGCTCTCTACACAGTCTTGCCAAGTTTGCCAAGGCCCCAGGGGCCTGCCACTAGGGGCCCACAGGTTAATCAAACCCCTCCATCTCCGTGTGTGTGTGTGTGTGTGTGTGTGTGTGTGTGTGTGTGTGTGTGTGTGTGTTTAAAGACAATCCTCCCACTGCCCCCCCCCCCAAAAAAGCAAGCTTACTGGGAAGAATTCAGAAACTGCCAAAACGTACCCTATGAATAAACGTACAGGGTTCCATCCGGAGACGCCCACAGTGACTGATGAGTCATCCAATGGCCAGCTGTCACTACAAAACACTATATATAGAAGGCACAGAGCAGAAGGGGACCAGGTTTAAAACAAAGGGAAAGAGCAGGCACCTAAGACCTGAGGCCCAAACTAGGGCTGGGGAGGGCCCAGGCACATCTACAGCACCCTAAAGCAGAATGTAGGTCAGCAGTCTTGTAGCATAGGAGGCTGTGGGAACTAGAAGCAGGAGGCCGCGACAGAGCTGGACCCGGCCTCTGCCAGCTCATTAATGAAGATTACTGCTAATGATGGTGATGAGAGACTAATGACTCCCCCAACCCTCTGCACATCACCTTGGTGGCTCCCTATTACACACAGAGGACGGACTCATCACTGACATTTAAGCAGATGAAATGGGGGTTCCGACTCCCACCTTACTCAGACTAGGCCTGCACTGTTTTATATGGTAACATGGACCCACATGAGGCTCTTGAGAGTTCCCAGTAAGGCCAGTTCAAGCTGCCATCTGTAGTAAATAGGAACTACACACTAGATTTCCAAGATATAACTTCCAAGAAAAGAA
The DNA here is from genome assembly GCF_023159225.1 of Perognathus longimembris pacificus. Classification (NCBI taxonomy): domain Eukaryota; kingdom Metazoa; phylum Chordata; class Mammalia; order Rodentia; family Heteromyidae; genus Perognathus; species Perognathus longimembris. The sequence continues at coordinate 86,575,430 of NC_063188.1, read as the reverse complement.
GGTTTAATATCTCATTCATACTTTGTTTCTCGATGACATGTTGACATAATATTTTAGATAGACAAGGTTAAACTCTATTATTCAAATTATTTTCACCAAATTATCTTTTAATATAGCACCTGGAACATTTAAAATTACGTATGTGGCTCCCATTTGTGGCTCGAGTTATATTTCTTTCTATTGGACAGTGCTGCATTACAGGCGAGAGGCCAGAACCTTCAGGAAATCCTGGCTCTGCCTGCTTCCTGGTTCAAGGCTGAGAGGCCAAGGTTGCTTTCCAGACAATGTGAGTGGCCAGCTGCAGCTCCACATACCTGGTACAGAAGACCCGGATGACACTCCAAAGCCCCTGAGTGTCAGTGACTACCAAACTTGCCCTTTAATATCATCTGAAAATTCACAGCTTTCTTGGAGTCTGATGAACCTTTTTGGACCTGTCTCCTTCCTTCTTCACTTAAGGTCACTGAGACTGGGGGTGGGAGGGGGTATGTGAGACTATGTGTATACATGTGTGTGAACATGAGTCTGTGTGCATGTATGTGTGTGTGTGTGTGTGTGTGTATGCATGATAAGCATGAGGATGTTAGAGGTTCAAAAGCAAGTGGAGCCAGGCATCAGTGGCTCACACCTACACTCCTAGCTACTCAGGAGGGTGTGATCTGAAGACTGAAGTTCCAACCCAGCCTGGGCAGAAAAGTCTGTGATTCTTTTATCTTCAATCAGCCAGCAAAAAGCTAGAAGTGGAAACAGCTCAACTGGTAGATCACCAGCCTTCAGTAGGAAAAGCTAAGCAAGAGCTGAGGGCCCCGAGTTCAAGCCCCAGTACTGACATTAAAAAAAATAAAAAATAAAAAAAAAACAGGACAAAACAGGGAAAAAGTGAACTCAGGAGGCCAAAACAGGCTTGGGGAATTGAAAGTTCCTCTTTTGTGTCAAGGGCTGTCCTTTTTTTTTTTTTTCTATGTCATTTTAAATTATTCACATCAGGACAATGAAAAGACTATAACAAATTAAAAATGCATCAAGGGCCAGGTGGGGCTTGGATCCAAGGTAGGTAAAAACAGTATAGAGAGGAGGAAGGATTGGTCAAGCTTGGGGTTTGGTGTGACTGTGTGACTTATTCAGTCCTTCCCATTGGCCCCAGAAGGTTGGCAGAGCTGAGCCACAGAACTGTGCACTTTATGAGCCAGGCCTGGAATACTCAGGGACTTGCGTGCATCAGACAAGGCCACAGACCACAACCCCTCTGGGGCCAGATTTGGGGGGGGGGGCTGCCTTGCTACTTCTCATCTGCACCTAAACACACACACACACACACACACACACACACACGTGCACACACACACACATTCCCCACTGAGTGATACTTGACACTAGCTTCTTGCCTATTCTGAGCTGACTCCTGACTGGGGAGCCCAGGGTCCCCTGGGTAACCACAATAAGCTTCAAAGCAACTTTATGTTACAGCTGGGAAGAGGCCTCGGGGGACCTGTACCCACCTGGGGTACCTCATCTGAAGAGGGGGGCTTTTACTAGAAGATGTAGGATAATGTCTTAGGAGGCTATGACAACAAAACTTGAAACTACAGACATTTATTCTCTCCCAGTTCTGAATGCTGGAAGCCCAAGACAGGGTTAACTCCTGAGATCTGTCTCCTTGGCCCCCAGAAAGTTACCTTTTCCTGTAGTGTTCATGTTGTCTTTCCTCTGTGTGTGGTGGTCAAGTTGTGTGTGTGTGTGTGTGTGTGTGTGTGTGTGTGTGTGTGTGTGTGTGTACTGGAGCTTGACTTTGGGGCCTAGGCACTATCCCTGAGTGTTTTCACTCATAGCTGGCACTCTACCACTTGGACCACAGATCCCCTTCTCCCTTCTGCCTTTTTGCTGGTTAGAGATAAAAGGTTCTTGGATTTGTCTACCCAGGCTGGCTTTGAACTTCCGTCCTCAGATCTCAGCCTCCGGAGTAGCTAGGATAACAGGCATGAGCCACCAGCACCCAGTTTGTTTGTTTTTTTGGGCGGAGGGATTTGTTGTTGTTGTTTTGGTGTGTGTGTGTGTGTGTGTGTGTGTGTGTGTGTGTGTGTGTGTGTGTGTGTGCGTGTTTGCTGGTCCTGGGTCTTGAACTCAAAGTCTAGATGCTATTCCTTAGCTATTTTGTTCAAGGCTATTGCTCTACCACTTGAGCTACAATTTCGTTCAGGTTTTGTTGTTGTTGTTAATTGGAGATAAGGATCTCACTGATTTTCCTGCCCAGACTGGCTTTGAACCTTAATCCTCACCTCTCAGCCTCTTGAATAGCTAGGATTACAGGAGTGAGTCTCCAGTACCCAATTTGTTGAGGGTTGTTTTTTGTTTTTTTTTTGCCAGTCCTGGGGCTTGAACTCAGGGCCTGAGCACTGTCCCTGGCTTCATTTTGCTCAAGGCTAGCACTCCAGCTTTTAAGGCACAGCGCCACTTCTGGCTTTTTTCTATATATGTGGTGCTGGGGAATCAAACCCAGGGCTTCATGTATGCGAGGCAAGCACTCTACCAGTAGGCCATGTTCCAAGCCCTTGTTGATGTGTGTGTGTGTGTGTGTGTGTGTGTGTGTGTGTGTGTGTGTGTGTGTTTTGGCTTCAACTCCCAGCTCAGTGCTGACTTAGCAGGGAGGACACAACAAATACTGTTAGGCAAGGCGCTAGGTCCTTACTCATTTAGCATCTTGTCACCAAGAGAGGTGATCCCAGAATGAATTTTATTTCAGAGTGAATTTGGGATGAATTCATAACCATTGAGACATTCAAGATTAAAAAAAATAGTAGAAAGAAAAATGAGTAACACACAGATCAGATTTTCCATGATAGTCTCAAGATCTCCCAAGTCACAAGTCCTTTCCATGTTAGCCTTCCCACCAAGTGCTGAGGCTAGCCTGGGTGTGGTGGTTCACACCTGTAATCCCAGCATTTGGGAGGCTGTGGAAAGAAGAATAGTGAGTTTGAGGCCAGCCTGGGCTACAGAGAAAGACCCTATGTAAATAAATAAGCAAATGCTGTCTTCTTGAATGGGGACAGATTTGTGACAGAAATCCCAGTTGAATCCCAGCTAACAGCCAACATCAATGAGCAGATGCCTGAATGAGGAAGAACACTTTAATTTGATTTCAGTCTAAGCATTGTTTGATGGCAACTGCAAGACACTGAGAAAGGAACCAGGAGCTGATGGCTCACACCTGTAATCCTAGCTACTCAGGAAGCTGAGATCTGAGACTGTGGTTCAAAGCCAGACCAGGCAGGATAGTACATGAGACTCTTTTTTTTTGCCAGTCCTGGGCTTGAACTCAGGGCCTGAGCACTGACTGTCCCTGGCCATTTTCTATATATGTGGTGCTGGGGAATTGAACCCAGGACTTCATGTATACAAGGCAAGCACTCTTGCCACTAGGCCATATTCCCAGCCCCTACATGAGACTCTTATCTCCAATGAACCACCCAAAATCTAGAAGTAGAGCTGTGGCTCAAGTGGTAGAGGGCTAGCCTGGAGCACAGAAAGCTTAAGCCTAGAGTTCAAGCCTCAACACTGGCACAAAAAATAAAGAGACAGAGAAAGCTAGAGTGAGAGAAAGAGAAAGAACCTTTTGGTTGAGAATGGTCAACTCTGAGAGCAGAAAGCAATCACTGAATTTTGCAGTTGATAACCAGAATATAGTCCAAAACACAAACACAGGATAGGTTGGGGGAGGAGGGATGTGTGTATGTCCCCTACAAATACACACACACACACACACACACACACACACACACACACACACACCACTTGGCATGCTCCTGGCTGCAGTCTTGAGTGCTAGGTGCTCGTATTCTCCTGTTTCCCCTTCAATTCTTAGCTGTCCAAGCTGGGATGAGTAACAGAAACACCTCTGCCTTGGTTTCCTCCTATCTCAACTGGCAACTACAGCGGAGCCCTGCGCCTGGGACAGTGGGAGGGCCCCACGGACTACCCACATCAAGAGCTAGCATTGTGCCAGGCGTGCAATAAACGCTTGGTAACCGTTTGCTGGGATGGTATTACTCAACCTCTCTCTTTCCGCTTCCTAACAGGTGGGCTGAGAAACAAGCCATTTCTAGCAGCCTCGCCCCGCTGACCAGCTTTTTCCATCACACTGAGGTCAGCCACTTTGTGAAGCCTCACACTTATTTGTTTGGTAAAAATGTCAGCAGCTGAGCCCCCCACCCCCAGAGCTTGTGAGATATCAGCTCCTTGGCAGTGCTGGAGTCCTATGCCTGTCACTGTTATCTCCTGCCTGCCTGCTTTTGCCTGCAAACCACAGACTAGCAGAAGACAAAACATCAAGTAAGGGTTGGCCTTAATATCTGGTGCTGGTGGTGGTGGTGGTAGTGATGATGTGTGCGCATGCGTATGCCCCTGCAGGTTCTGAGGCTTGAGTTCTTTTGAACAACTCTAGCACTCTACCACTTGAGCCACTTCAGGCTTTTCAGTGCTTAATTGAAGAGTCTCATGGACTTTTCTGACCAGTCTCACCTCAGATCTCAGCCTACTGAGTAGCTAGGATTACAGGCGTGAGCCAACAGTTCCTAGCTGGTTTTTGTTTTTAAGCCCCTTGGCTTGGCCTGGCCCAGAGCAGCATGACAAGAGATGAGCAGATCACCAGCAAGGACATTTGGCTGGGCTTGCAAGACCATGTGGTGAGATGGAAGGGCACAGCCCTGTAGGGCTCAGGTTTGTTCACTTCCTGGAGCTCACTCCTGCAGTCTTCCTATGAGGCCAAGTTGGCTGTTGAACTTGGGCTCTGACTTTCCATCTGGCTGCCCTGGGCCCAGCTTTGGGACTCAGTGGGGCCCAGCAGACCAAACCAGAACTGGCATCTTGAAGGATCCCCTTTGCTTCTTGACTCTGCCCCATCCTAAATCCCTCTTTTGGACCTCTGACCTTCCAAGCTGTCCTTCTGAAGGCCTTGCTTCAGAGAAAACCACCAGCGAACCCATCCTTACCGTCCACCACCACCACTTTCCTTTTTACTCTATTCACCTTAACTGGCCAATATCACTGCAACACTCCAGCTCTTGCTCTCTCCTTCGGGTGGTGTCCGCCTGACCTCCAGGCGGTTTTGCGGGCTGCAATAGCTCTCTTCCTCCAAGCAGTCCTGCCCAATCCCTTGAGTCACCATAAACAATGATCTTCAAGCTGGGCGCTGATGGCTCATGCCTATAATCCTAGCTACTCAGGAGGCTGAGATCTGAGGATTGCGGTTTGAAGCCAGCCTAGGCAGGAAAGTCCATGAGATTCTTATCTCCAATCAACCACCAGAAAACGGGAAGTAGAACTGTGGCTCAAGTGGTAGAGCACTAGCCTTGAGCAAAAAAAGCTCAGGGACAGGGCCCAAGCCCTGAGTTCAAGCCCCACCAAAAAAAAAAAAAATCCTTAGTCTTTAATGAACCAATTGTGGGGTGTGTGTGTGTGTGTGTGTGTGTGTGTGTGTGTGTGTGTGTGTGTTGTATGACTCTCCTGGGGCTTGAACTTAGGACTTGGGTGCTGCCCCTGAGCTTTTTTGCTCAAGGCTAGCACTCTAGCTCTTGAGCCACACCTCCACTTGTGGCTTTTTGTTGTTCATTGGAGATAAGAGCATCACAGGCTTTCTTGCCTGTGCTGGCTTTGAACCAGGTTCCTCAGATCTCAGCCTCCAGAGTAGCTAGGATTATAGAGGTGTTATACTAGTACTTGGCACTTGGAACTTGCTTTACAGACACTTGGCTTTGTTTGTCAATAGGAATATTATTGGTATTTGGGCCAACTCTCCAGTGTGTGGAAGCACCGTAGAATGGTAAGCATTCTGCACCACCCCACCGCCATCCAATGAGGGCAGTTGCTCCCCAGCCATTGCGGCAAATGCACCCCCATTTCCAAATGCTCTGAGGGTGGGGTGGGGGATGAAATGGATACAATCCTCACCCCATCACAACCAGCAAGCAAAATCTCCCCACAGGAATAGTTAGGCTCATTTGATCAGATCTCTCTCTCTCTCTCTCTCTCTCTCTCTCTCTCTCTCTCTCTCTCTCTCTCTCTCTCTCTCTCTCCCCTCTCTCTCTTTCTCTCTCTCTCTCCTCTCTTATTTAAACTGGAGTCTGGGCCCTGGCACTGTGAGCAGGGTCCTCAAACCACGCAGAAGAACCTCTCCCTCCCCCCCCACCCCGCCTATGCTGCTTCATTAAGGATGAGGTGTGGGTGGTCCCTGGAAGATAATTCTCAGCGAAGCTTTTACTGAGAAATCATTTGTATAACTCTACACCCCCTCCCTTCTATCGCTGGCATCACTTAAAAAAATAGAAATAAAAGAGCAAGCATTGTTGGAAGAGTTCCATCGAAGCTGTCTGTTCATCAAGGTCCATTGATTCAAAATTCCCAAGTTAAGCCTGAGTGCTGAGCTCCCCAGCCCTTCCTGGGCTCCTGGGAGGTTGATGTTTGTACCTGAGAAAGGTTTATACCAGGAAATGGGAATCTAGCTTTTTGAGCTATGTGTTTATTCAAACCAATAGCCAACCCAGCATGAGGCAGCACACCAGGCTTGTCCAGGAGGGGAGAGCACCCATCCCATCAGGGCCAGAACCTGCTCATAACTCTTCTAGCTGTGGGTCCCACAGAGGCACATCCATCCACTGTGAGCCATTTCCTGATTGTCCCGCAGACAGAAAATGCACTACCAGGCACAGCAGTGCATACCTGTAATCCCAGCCATTATTCTGGAACAGTAGCTTTCCATCTTAGTAGCTTCCTGCTGCTGTTGTCAAGTCTCCATAGCTAGTAACAAGCCAGAAGGTTTAGGGACTTGTAGGCTTTGGGGGCCCACTCATATGGACACAGTGAAGCTTATGTATAACCTCTTTTTTTTTTCCTTAGAGTAAGGCTCATGCTCACTTATTCCCCTAGGAATTTGCTGAGGTAGTCATGAAGGTTCTGGAAGTTCATCCATGATTGTGGATTAAAGACACACCCCGGGTTTACCCCAAGAGCCAGTCTAATGTACATGTGGCATTGGTGGCAGGTGCATATATGATTTGGGTGCAGTGGGTGAGGAATCCAGCTCACCGGTGGCTCCTGCTGAAATGAGCCAAGAGCCTCATAAAGATGATGACCCTTATAGATAGCGAGCCTGCTTTGAAAATACACCAAGAGATAATGAAAAGAAGTTTTGGGAGATCACTGTCGCTCCTGAGCACGCCAAATTTATGTGGATTGCTAAGGAGAGAGGCCATAAAACAAAATGACCTTGAAAACCTCTAAACCCATAGTCCCAAAGTGAAACAATTGGTGCTGATGGCAGTTCACACAGATAATAACATTGCATTGCCTCACGCCTGCACAATGCTTTACACCACTCAAAAGCCTTTTGCCAGCTTGAGGCAATCAGTCTCACCACCAGTCTGTGAAGGCAGGCCAGGGTGACAGTCCCCACACAGAGGTGGCAGCTGAACAGAAGGGCTCACAAAACAGAAATAAGGCTAGGAGAAGTTGGGGATCAGTTTCCCTGAGTCCAGCATTCATAAAAATTATAAGAAGCGACTCCACTGCTAGGGGTAGGGGAAGCATCAAGGACCAATTCATGGAAAAGCTGTGCTCTGGGCCAGATCTCTACTGCTGTACTGCCAGTGCTTCCAGCCACCCCTTGGATCAGCAAAAGGATATCTCTAATTGTTCTTCTCTGGAACTGTGCTTGGAACTTGGGCTTTCTTATACCACTCCTTCTTTCCACCCATCAGACTGGAGCCAGAGAGTGTTAGAATTAGAAAGGACACCCCCAAAAAAGAGGAAAGACAAGAGCACGTTGTATAAAAGAGAAGGTGGATGCACAGAAATCTTAGATGCTGATACACAGAAGTCTTGAAGGCTGCAGGCAGGAAGATAGTTAGGGGCCAGCCTGGACTACATAGTAAGTTCCAGTCCAGTCTAGGCTACTTACTGCGATCCTGCACAAAAAAAAGAGTAACTGATGGAGTGGTTCAAGTGGTGGGGAATCTGCCTAGCAAGCATGAGGTTCTTTCTGAGTTTAAACCTGGTACCATTGGAGCGGAGGGGACATGGAAACAATGAAAGAGAGATGAGTCTCCCATTAGCTCCTGTTTCGCTCCTGTGGACTATAAGACCCTCCAATTTACCGCCAACCCCAAGCCAACAGCATACTCTTCTGCTCCCAATTTTTCTATCCAGGAAGCCAGAAAGGCTTCTTCATATGAAGACAGTAGTGAGTGAAATAGAGATCTTAGTTTCTTTTTGGTGCTATAACAAAATACCTGAGACTGTCTATTTGCAAACAACAGAAATGTATTTCTCACAGTTGTTAGGTTGAGAAGTCAATGATCAGCCGGTTCAGTGTGGGGTGAGGGCAGCTCCCTGCTTCATAGGTGATGTCTTGTGGCCATACCCTTGCAACACAGAAGACACCAGCTCCATCCACAAGGGAAGAGCCTTTGTGACTTGATTATGTCCTAAAGACACCTCTTAATACTAGCACTTTGGTTATTAGGTGTGGATTTTGTAGGGACATATATATTCAGACTATAGCAATAGACAAGACTCCGTGCTCAAAGTTTCCCTCCCCTCCCCCCCACCCCCGACCTTTGTGTGTGTGTATGTGCCAGTCCTTAGGCTTGAGCCCAGGGTGTTGGCACTGTCCCTATGCTATTTTGCTCAAAGCTAGCATTCTACCACTTGAGCCACAGCTCTACTTCCAGTTTCTTCATGGTTCATTGAAGATAAAAGTCTTGCAGATTTTCCTGCCTTGGCTGGCTCCAGACGGTGGTCCTTAGATCTCAGCCTCTTGAATAGCTAGGATGGCACGAGTGAGCCACTGGTGCCCAGCAACTGCTCAAGCACTTAATTAAATCATGCTTGCTTCACAAAATAAAATTTAAATTAAAAAAAAAGCCATGCTGGCTGATGACCACTGGCCACTGCAAGTCACATAACTAAATTCAAAGTCAAGGTGAAAAACAGCAGAGGTATGCCTCATGGTACCACACACGAGTGAGCACAAAAGAATCTCTCCATCCACGTAATAAATGAACTGCTATTATTTTTCTCTTCCAGACCTTTGGCCTACCCATTGCCCTCTCTTGGCTTGCTCGTTGAAAAAAAAAAAATCAGGCAGGACTTTATTGCATTATCCTATGATCCAGAATTTCATTTCGAGGTTTACAACCAAAACAAAGGAGTCCTTTCTTTTTTTTCTTCCTTTCATTTTTTGTTGGTTGTGGGCCTTGAACTCTGGGCCTGGGTGCTGTCCCTGAGCTCTTCAACTCAACGCTAGTTAGAGCTTTACCACTTAAGCTACAGCGCCACTTCCAGTTTTTCAGATGGTAATTGGAGATAAGAGTCTCACAGCCTTTCCTGCTCTGCTCCGGCTGGCTTTGAATCTCGATCCTCAGATCTCAGCCTCTTGAGTAGCTAAGATTACAGGCCTGAGCCACCAGCGCCGACTCAAATGAGTGCTTATACTTACCAAAAGTCAGGCACATAAGCGCATGCGTACACACACACACACACACACACACACACACACACACACACACACAGCCTTGGACTGATTGAGATCCTAAATTCAAGCCCCAGCACCTTCACCCCCCAAAAAGCCCAAAGTGGAAACAACGCAAATGTTCATTAATAGATCATATAAATTAATCATGGTGATCGTTGTATAGTCATATAAAGGAGTACTCTACAGCAGTGAAAAATAACAAATTGCTACATGTAGCAACAAGATAAACATTCCCAACAATGTTGAACAAAAACAACAAGCCATAGACAAAAGAATATGTAGCATAGGATCTATTTAGCTGAAGTTTGAGAACAGATGAAAAGTCAAGTGTGTGACTTTAGAAGTCAAAATATTGAAGCCAGAGTGATAGTACACACCTATAGCCCCAGTTACTCAGAAAGCAAAGATGGGAGAATCACTGTAGCCCAGAAGTTTGAGGCTAGCCTGGGCAGCCCAGCAAAACTCCATCTCTTAAAAAAATGAAGTGAGAATATTGGATACCTTTGTGAGGACAACAAATGAGAAGAAACCCAAGGGGACATAATATAAGTACTGGAAAAGGTCTTGCCTACTTTTATTCAGTCTTCATTGCTTCGACAGTGGAGCCTGAGCAATAAGAACAGCTTTCCTATGCAGTTGCTCCTCATTGGCTGGCAACTTTGGCAAGGGGCCTGGGGGAGGTGGGGGGGCGGAGGTCAGCCCCAGCCCATCTGACCTGGTTCATGCCTCCTGGGTACAAGGGTAGCATGGAGGCTGAGCAGCCCGTTTCATGGGAAATGCTGGGAAAAGCCTTTGTTCCCCAGAGTTGATGGAGGAAATGAGCTGGTAATGAACAGTAGAAATAACAATAATTAATAATGGGCAGACGCAAAATGGATTTCAAATCCTGCAGCTAATTTGCCTGGAGACTTATTCCTGAGGCAGGCACTGCTCTCCCCAAATCAGATGGCAGTTAACAAGGACAGCTGCAGGACTAAGGCCACCAGCTCTTGGGAAATGGAGGAGGAGGAGGAGGGAGGGAAGAGAGAGGAGAGAAGTGGGCGGGGAGGGTGTGTGTGTCGACATATCTGAAAGGGCAGTGGGGTAAAAACGTCCAAAAAGCCCTGGGGAGAGGCAGCCAGTAGAACCTTGTCTGCTCCTGGGCGCCTCACTAAGAAGAACAGGAGTTCCCAAATCTCAAGGATGCTTCTTAGATGCTTGTAGCCTCACCCATCCCATAAGGTATCCCAAGCCCAGGGATCCCCCGTCAGTTACCCCTTTCTTATTCTTTTTTCTTTGTTTTTGTGTCAGCCCTGGGACTTGAACTCAGGGCCTGGGTACTGCTCCTAAGTGTTTTTTCTCAAAGCTAGTGTTCTACCACTTTGAGCCACAGCTCCACTTCCAGCTTTCGGGTGGTTAATTGGAGATAAGAGTCTCACGGACTTTGCTGCCCAGTCTGGCTTCAAACCTTGATCCTCAAATCTCAGCCACCTAAATAGCTAGGATTATAGGTGTGAGCCACTGGTGACTGGTTCTCTTTTCTACTCTTGAACCCCTGGCACACATCTCCCATCAACACTACCCCTTCTTCTAGAAACCAAGGTTGGAGGGGACGGGCAATACCACACAACAATGGAAGGAAACACTTGTCAGAGAAGGACGACTCTAATTGGAGTCCTAAAAATGCTTTGGAAAGATTATCTTTCCTGTTCCCTTTGCAAAGACGGCAACAAACAACCACCTAGGCCTCGGAGCCCGCACCACCCTTTTCCTACCCTGCCTTGCCCCAAACAAGCTCATTCTTCCAGCTGCCATCATGCCATTTCAAAAGTAAGTGCTTAGAGAACCTTCCAGAGGCTTCTAGACGAGAACAGGGGCAAAGGTAGTCTGGGCTCCCTCTGTTTTGTTTTGCATTTTGCGTTGTGTATGTGTGTGCGCACGCGTGCATGCACCAGCACTAGGGCTTAAACTTGAAGCCTGGGCATTCTCACTTAGCATTTTCACTCCAGACTTGAGCCACAGCTCCACATCAGGCTTTTTGCTAGTTAATTGGAGAAAAGAGTCTCACAGACTTTCCTGCCCAGGCTGCCTTTGGAACTTGATCCTCGGATGGCAGCCTTTTGGCTGTGCCGAGCTCCTCTGTTTATTTTGAATGATGTCAGCAGAAGTCAGGTACTGGTGGCTAAGGCCAATAATCCTAGCTACTCACAAGGCTAAGATCTGTGAATCATGGTTCAAAGCCAACCTGGGAAGTAAAGTCTATGAGACTCTTAACCCCACTGAACTACCAATAAAAGCTTGAAGTGGAGCTTTGGCTCAAGTGGTAGAGTGCTAACCTTGAGCAAAAGAAGCTGAGGGACAGCATCCAAGCCCTGAGTTCAAGCCCCAGGACAGGCACACCATGCGCACACGCTCACATGCTTGCACACACACACACACACACACACAAAGATGCCAGCAGAAAGCCAGCTCTGAAATCTTGGAAGAGGATTCTGGGCTAGTATGTGAAAGTCAAGTCTATTTAAGACCTACCCACGTCAGGTAAAGGCTGAGGCAGGTGAACCACAAGTGTGAGGCCAACCCTGAACTACAAAGCAAAACCTTGGCTCAAAAATCCAAGAAAAACAGAGAAGGGCTGCCCACAACCAGGATCTTTAGCCAACATGTCTTGACCCCAAGGCTAGTATGGAGGCACACTAGGGAACCCTCCAATTCGTTTCCCACCACCACACACACACCTCAAAGCTTGGGCCTTGTCCTTTCATTTTTTTCACTCAAAACTAGCAATCTACCAACTGCGCCACAGCTCCACTTCTGGCTTTTTGCTGGATACTTGGAGATAAGAGTCTATGGACTTTACTATTCACACAGGCTTCAGACTACAATCCTCCCATCACAGCCTCTTGAGTAGCTAGGATAACAGGCATGAGCCACCAGCGCCCAGCCCAATTCTTTGCTCCTTGAAGGGCTGCCCATATTGACAAATGCATCTCTTTTTCAACTTTAGCACAGTGGATTCTTCTTGCTAAAAGCTAAGTACTCGCTGAGTTGCAAGTTTTGGAAAATGAGGCCATTGTGGGGCTATTTCTGAGGGAAAGAAGGCCTGCAGTGCCAAGCACCAGTCCTGTCCACCTCCCACAAGAATCAGGCACTATTATTTTTACATTGGGGAAATTTCCATCTCCTATTTCAAGAAAAAACAGCTGAATCTGGCTGCCTCTTCCACAAAGCACACTCTGAGGGAGATTGGGCACAGGACTGGACTCGTAACCACAGCTCAGAACAAGGAACTGAGGACACGTAACAAGATTTTTGCAATGTCCCAAAAGGCTTTGCTAAAGAAGATCTTGCAGTTACAGCATCGGCTATAGGACCGGGGATATGACACCTGGGGCTCCATTCATTCTGTTGAGAATGAAGCCAGGTTGAGGGTACAGACCCAGCACCCCAGAAAGGGGAATGGAAAGGTGGAATTCCTGGTAGCTTTGGGAATCAGTTTGCTTGGGCTGCTATAGTAAAAGAATGTACACTAGGGCCCTCTCTCCCTATTCTGTTCTCTGGGAGTCTGGAACAAGGTATAGAGTGGAGGGATTTTTTGGATGCTTGTTTCCAGGGCCTGTGGATGGCTGTCATCTCAACTTAATTACCACCTTAAAGACCCTGTCTCCAAATACTGTCACATTCTGAGGTTCTAGCCAGGGGCCAGGGGCTCATGCCTGTAATCCTACCTACTCAGAAAGCTGAAATCTGAGGATCTCAGTTCGAAGCCAGCCTGGGTAAGAAAATCTATGAGATTCTTATCTCCGATTAACCACTCAGAAGTGGGGCTGTGGCTCAAGTGGTAGAGCACTAGCCTTGAGCAAAAACAATTTTTTAAAGCTAAGGGACAATGCCCAGACCCTGAGTTCAAGCTCCAGTGCTGGCACAAAACAAAAACCCTTCAAATTCCAGGAACCAGCCCAAGGAACACCCAGTCCTCCTTTGGGCTTAGTCACAGAGGCTGCACACCTGTGTGATCTAAGTAATACCATGGTGGAAGACTCTCCCATACATTGGAACGAGAAATACCCTCTGCTGAGCTGGGCTGGGTTGAGCTGGGCTGGGCTAGGCTGGGCTGCTTGGATGTAGGAAGCCTTAATCAAGAGAATGACTCTCTAAAGTGTCTGGAAGTTACACTCACTCTATCTGAGGTTCTGCAAGAGCACACTAACATCCCTGCCACTCTCAGATTTGTCTATTGGGGCTGGCTTCAAACCACAATCCTGAGCTCTCAGCCTCCTGAGTAGCTAACAGTACAAGTACAGCAATATCCAGTGGAATCTGAGTTTTAGTGTGTTTAAACCATGATTTTTCCCACTCCTTCCCTAGACTTCTCTGTTGCAATGGATTATCTTCCATGCTAATATTTTTAGTCTCCCATCGTCTTCCAGAATCTTGACATCCCATTAAAAGGCAAGGTCTTTCCCCTTGAACCTAGCCAATAGAATATGGGGGAAGTAAGGCGGCCAGAAAGTTCAATGTGTTTTGACATAATGCTCTCTCACGCTTTTGAGACACACATTCTTGCAACCCAGACGCCATGTTGTAAGAAAGCTCAAGCCACAAGTAGAGGCCATGTTTAGATGTTCCACTTACAGCCTCCACTGAGGGTTTCAAGGACAGACAGCATCAACTAGCAGACACACATAGGCATCCTTGCTTGACAGGCATACTTTCCATGTCTGTAGCAGCATAGAAGCTCTGAGCTCAAAAGGAAAGGCATAGATACAGAGTCCTTACTGTGGAAGGCAGGTGGGGGGGCGCAGGGGGCAGCACGCTGTCAGTGTGAATGAAGTCGAATTTCCCACAGAACTGCCTGCCACAGCCACAACTGGAAACAGCACAGGTGAGGAAACAAGGAAAGAGTCCAGTAAGTTCTTGAACTCCCTCTATCGCAGTTTCCTTTATGCAAAGTGGAGATCATGACAGGCACTGTGAGGATTAAATGTGGTAAGCCATGCAAAATTCTGGGCACATTGGAAGTGTTCAATAAATGATAGTCCTCTAGAAATGAAAAAGGCTTGCATAGTCCCAGGAAGATTTCTGCAAATCTATCAGACTGACTGCTTTTGAGAGCCGTGATTTCCAAATGCAAGCATAGGGGCTTGAAACAAAGAAAAGGCATTTGGAATTCTGGTGGGACATTTTTAGATGCTTCAGACTGAGAATGTTGATTCTCCACTGTAATATATAAAATGGGATAGGGGAGCAGGGGAGTAAAAGTAGGTTTTCTGCTACTGGGAAAGAATATAAATATCCTAATAGTTTGCATGGTTAACTGGCAAGTCGAAGGATCTACATGCTGACCTGGGTCCTCATACAGACCTGAGACTCTTGTGGGACAAGGAAAGGAGATGCATAGAGTCTTCATCTATTTTCTATTGCTATAAGAGAATGCCTGAGACTGGGTAATGTGTAAAGAAAAGACGCTTATCTGGCTTATGATTCTTGTGGCCGTAAAATCCAAGCAGCATGACAACTGGTATTTGGTAAAGACCCCAGACAACATCACAGCACAGCTCAAGGAAACTACTGCAAGAAGAAGGGACAAATAAGGAAGATAAGGTGGAAAGATCATGTGTTCAAGGCCACTCTGGACTATAGACTGAAGGTGAGACTAGCCCGGGCTACATAATGAGACCCTGTCTGAAAAAATAAACACCCAGCAACAAAAGCCTAATCTTTCAAGAACTAACTTGGTCTCTTCCAAGTGTGGTACCCCATAATCTAGTCTTTCTTTTTGGCAAGTACCAGGGCTGAACTCAAGGCCCTCAAGATCTTGCTCTGCTTTTTTTTTCTCACAGCTGGTGCTTTACTACTTGAGTCATACCTCTAGCCTGGATTTTTGCTGGCTAATTAGACGTAGAATCTTACAGACTTTTCTGCCTAAGCTGGCTTCAAACCATGATCATCTGAATCTCGGTCTCCTGAGTAGTTAGGATAAGAGGCATGTACCATTGGCACCCAGCAATCTCTTAAAAGCCTCTATGCTATTACATTTAGGGACCACTCTTCTAGCACATAACATTGGGGGAACATACTGAAGTCATATTTGAACCACAGCACATGGAAAGCCCAGAGAAGTTTCTAGGGGATGGGTGGAGTTGGCTCCATAACAGAAAGTAGGAGATAGTTGAATTGCAGCTGCAGAGGTCAGGTGACCCCAGGCTGGAAAGCCATTACAGATGTGGCACAGGTCCTTCCCAACCCATTGGAAAGCGCAGCTAAGAACATCCTCTCCTTCCCCCTGCAGCTCTCACCACACCCAGAAGGGCTAAGTTGAGGGAGGACCCAATAAGGCCTACTGAAGCATGCAGAGAAGAAGCACAAAGGGACAGCAGGGTCCAGGTTCAAATGCAGCCAGCAAGTCCCATGCATGGAGGCAGAAAGCAATGTCTGGACACATGGCCTTTGCTCAATGCCAGGACAATGGACAAATTGCCTTCTCCACTCCCAGGGCAGAAACACACACAGGGAAGGATATGAACAAGAATGAGCCCTGAAGACACAACATCAACCTAAAAGCCACCACACTTTCAACCAGTCATGACAGTGATCTTGACAAGTTTTAGTTGTCCAACAGCAGCAGAAATGGGGGCTCCAACCACTCCATTTGGGAAACATAAAGAAAGATTATGTCTTTGCACACCTGAGCATCAGGAGAAATAGGTTGAAACCCAGCACACAAGCTTAAGAATAACAGGAGGAAAGAAGGGCGGAATGAAGCTTTGACATAAATAATGTAGTGGACAAGCAGCAGCTTGCTCTCTTGGGCTCCAATTCCTGGCTGGGGACACACACCAGGGTGGGGCAGGCAGGGGAGGAGAGGGAAAAAGGTCCCCCAGTCTGGCCAAAGGAAGACTTAAACTGTGTGCCTCTCCTTTTTGGATCCTGCTGCCTCACTCAACAACTCTTAATTACCAGCAATCAGCTCTTAATTACCTACAACAAGAGAGACCAGGGAAAACACAGATAAATGAAATCCACAGATAATCCCCAAACCCCAATTTGGTCGATAACATCATCTGGCTTCCCCCAAGTAACCTCTTACCAGGACTCCTGCTCTTCCTGACAAGTTGTGAAACGGAATGCTCCCCAATTCCCAATCATTCTTTGCCCTTGCCCTTGCCCTTGCCTGGCTTCATTGGTGGAGGAGCAGGAAGGGAAGGGAAGAAGCAGGTAGACCCTAAATAACTCCCAATTGGATTCCCCTTCCTCCAGTCCCAAGGATACACTGCCAGGGCCTCTGGCCAAGTGCCAGGCTCCATGCCTCTTGGCACTGGGCTGTTTTCACTGCCTGTTTGCCCAACAAACAGGAGTGCTGGCTGTGAAGCTAAGCCACCTTGGAAGACAGAAAGGACAACCACAGGTTCCAGAAGAACAGGACTGTCATAGGCCACCATGTATGCAAGGCCTCTAGCCATGCCTCAGGTGCAATGGCTGTCCAGAGCTGAGGGACAGAACCACGGCAGATTCAAACCAGGAACAAAAACAGCACTGGAGAAAAGATGGTGCCACCTAGGAACTCCCTGTTTCTGGACTCTTCCACAGTCTCTTATTGCTTAATACTCTTTCCTTTTTTTGCCAGTCCTGGGGCTTGGACTCAGGGCCTGAGCACTGTCCCTGCCTTCTTTTTGCTCAAGGCTAGCACTCTGCCACTTGAGCCACAGCTCCACTTCTGGCCGTTTTCTATACAGGTGGTGCTGGGGAATTGAACCCAGGGCTTCATGTATCCAAGGCAAGCACTCTTGCCACTAGGCCATATTCCCATCCCAATACTCTTTCCTTTTGAATGAGTCAACTGCAGGCATTGGCCAGGTACTGGTCATTCATACCTATAATCCTAGCTACTCAGGAGGCTGAGATCTAGAGGATCGTGGTCCAAAGCCAGCAGCTTAAGCTCCAATTAACTGGCAAAAAAGGTGGAATGGAGATGTGGTTTCAGTGGCAAAGCACCAAAAAGTGAGTGGAGAAGAGTGAGATTCTTCACTTCAAGCCCCAGTATTGGCACAAAACAAAAGAAGGTCTTGGGATCATCCATTACCTGGGAAAATGTCCCAAGACCAACCAATGGCGGGGGGGAGGGGAGGGACGAGCAAATGACCCAGTATCAACTAAATAGAACGTGGAGGAAGCACAGAATTAACAACACCCACCCTCCCCTCTCTGCTCCCAGCCATGGCCAAGGCAGCAGCATCCTTTAGAGTTCCCCAGAGCAGTTTGCAGCCCCATTATGAACATGAACATCACTCTTCCTTTTCCAACTTTTTTCTCCTTCCATTCAGGGTAGCTAACACAGTGGACTGGCCAATTGTCAGGCTCCTCATCATGGTTAATGAACATACAGGAACAAATGGGCTTTGTGATCAGCAGAAACCTGGGAACAGCAGGCTTCCTGCCTCCCCCTCTCCTTCCCCCAATGCAAATAACAGGCTGGTAGATCTCCCCGCCCCTCCCCCCCCACCACCTTCCTTCTGGGCCTCCTGTTCTGTTCCTCACCAGCATAGCCAATGGTCTCACTAGGGCACTGCATCCATAACAGGATCCTCCCAGATTCCTAAGTGCACAGAGAGGTCCTACAAAAGGGGTGATGGCCTACAAATGATGCCAAACAATTCACTGACTGCAGGACCACAGGCCCATATTGAAAAGGAAGGAAAGGAGTCTGGCACCTGTGACTCACACCCAGAATCCTAACTACTCAGGAGGCTGAGATCTGAGGATCTTAGTTTGAAACCAGTCCAGGCAGAAAAGACTGTGAGACTCTTATCTCCAATTAACCACATACGCAAGCAAGCATGCACGCACGCACACACGCGCATGTGCCAGAAATGGAGCTGTGGCTCAACTGTCTTGAGCAAAAAAGAAGCCTCAGGAACAGTGCCCAGGACCTGAGTTCAAGACCCAGGACCAGCACAGGAAGAAGAAAAGAAAGGAAGGAAGAAGACAGAAAAGAAGAAAGAGAGAGGGGAGGGAAAAGGAAAAGAAAGAACTAAGAACTATGAGTGGGAACAGTGGGGGTGTGGCATCTGGAGCCTCCCCCCTCCTTCCTCTTGATAGGATTACAACCTAGTCCACATTCTATATAGGTGTCATTGCAACTTGATTTCATCACAGTGAATTTTTCTCTAATATCTTACTTCTGCTCAGTCTTATCTCCTCCTGTTGGTTCTGACTCATAAGGTTAGATTTTTCAGAGTTGTTGTTGTTTTGGGGTTTTTTAGCCTTTTTAAAATTTGGTTTGGTAACTGCTTAGGTAAAGGAGAAGCCAGGAGGGGCAATGGAGAAGCATCCAGGATCTAAGACAGATTCAAAAAGAAATGATGCCGGGAAACATTGCAAAGGGAAAAGACGAAAGCAAGAAACATCCCATCTCATTTCCCCCATGGAAAGGTTGACATCACGCTTAGCCAAACAGAAATCACCTGCCCTTCTGAAATAGCCTGTGTTCTGAAGCTGTCTTCTGATTATTTTCATCAGCTAATAAAAGGGAGGACGGAGGCAGGTGCCTTTGTGGTTTAGCAGTGTTAGCTTTTTCTGCTGGCTCCTCCACAAGCATACATTTTACTCCCAGAAGTCCACGTGCAGCTAGGGAGAGAGAAAAGATTTCTGTGGATTTTATGACCCCAAAATATAATCAGCTCAGACCTGGTTGCAAGGGTCAGCAGTCTTTCTGCACTGATTGGCTGAATCAGAGGCCCCATTGCTGTGTTTAGCTCAGAATGTTCCCCATTCTCAGCCAGTTTCCTTGCTGACAATAGGACCTGGCTAAATTTGGGATCTGTTCATTTATGTGTGTTTTCCCCAGGTCTTGAAGCCCCTTGGGCTGCCCTGTCTAGGGCCTAGTGGAGATGGCTCCTCCTTCATACTGTTTCTTCATACCACACTCATACAAAGTGGTTGCTGGGTCATGACAACCACCCCCTCCGAGAGTACACTTGTAATGCCAGCATCCTGAGGCTGACGCTAGAGGATGGCACGTTTCAGGCTAGCATGTCTCAAAACCAAAAACAAACAAACAAAAGACAAAGCAGGTGCAATGCTGACTGCTATGTGCCATATAGCCCAAAGAAATGAATGCAATTTGCTCTAAAGGACTGTGCACTTAACTCTGGGTGGCTCTTGAGGTAGCCAAGGTTAGAGACTTCCCTCTGGCAAAAAAAAAAAAAGAAAAAGAAAAAGAAAACAGTAGAACGTCATCACAGAAGGTTACCCAATATATTAAATAGTACTAACAGAAAAACATTAACCATACAATTTTGAGTGCCTACTATGAGCAGGATCAGGGCTCTGTGTTTTGTGTCTTTGGATTTTTTTGTGTCACTTGTGGGACTTGAATTCAGGGCCTGGGCGCTGTCCCTGAGCTCTTCAGCTCAAGGCTAGCGCTCTACCACTTGAGCCACAGAACCACTTCTGGTTTTCTGGTGGTTAATTGGAGACAAGAGTCTCACAGACTTTCCTGCCCAGGCTGGCTTCAAACCACGATCCTCAGATCTCAGCCTTCTAAGTAGCTAGGATTACAGGTGTGAGCCACCAAGGCCCACCAACAGAGACCTTAGGAACTCAGCCTTGCTATTGGCTGGCAGGCAAGGGGAGGCTCTGATCTCAGTTGTACTTTGGAGTAATAAGAGCTGAGGTTTAGTGAGTACCTACTATGGGCCAGCAGCTAGTCTATGCACTTTACAGACACTAGCCCATTGAGTTCTCACACATCTCCAATACAATAGGCCCCATTATTCTATCCTTTTGACAGAAGGAAATTGATGTACTGCGAACTCCAAGACAATTGCAAAAACATCTTGAAGCAGTGAAACCATCACTGGAATAAACAAACAGCCATCCAGGTGATACTTCTGTTTTGGATTTTTTATTTTTTGTGTGGGCTATGGGGCTTGAACTCAAGGTCTGGGCAGTGTCCCAGAGCTTTTATTACTCAAGGCTAGGGCTCTACCAGGTGATATAAAGTAGGTGGATCAGTGTATATATAAAAATCTGTATATGCAAATGCATTTGGGCATATTTGTTAAAAGCAAAAATAGTCTCATTACTTATACATGAACTAATGAATAACGAATTTAATTCTGACCACCTAAAGGCCATAAGAGTTTAGAGTAGGAAGCAAATGAGCTGGAAATACTAAGAGAGGCTTTATGAAAAAAGATGGGCTAGAAGATGCAGCTGAAAGCTAAAGAAATGGCATAGAGTGAGTTGTAGAGGCACCTGAAGTGGGGCAGGGAGGTAACATACCCACTTGCCATGCTAGTTAATGGTAGTTAGTGGCACCCATTAATAAATATTTCCAGCTCCTTGCTGTCCTGGTATATGATGGAATTCTACTTCCTGGCCCCTATTTGAAGTCAAGTATGCACATATGACTTGACTTGGTCTAGAAAACGTTAGTAGAAGTTACTTACGGTCCATCAAAATGGGAGTTTCAGCCAGGCACTGGCTCACGCCTGTCATCCTAGCTACTCAGGTGGCTGAGGTCTGAGGATTGCAGTTTGAAGCCAGCATGGGCAGGAAAGGCCATAAGATTCTTATCCCCAGCTAACCACCAAAAAGCTGGAAGTAGAGCTATGGCTTAAGTGGTAGAGTGCTAGCCTTGAGCACAAAAGCTCAGGGACATCACCCAGGCCATGAGTTCAAACCCCAGGATGGGTATGGTTCACCTTTTCCTTTCTTTCTCCCCTTGGAGGTGATCACATTAAGATCATTGAGGGGGGGGGCAGTGATAGTCCTGGTGCTTGAACTCAGGGCCTTGGCACTGTCCCCGAGCTTTTATGCTCAAGGCTAACCCTCTACCACTTGAGCCACAGCTCCACTTGTAGAGATAAGAGTCTCACAGGGCTGGGGATATAGCCTAGTGGCAAGAGTGCCTGCCTCGGATACACGAGGCCCTAGGTTCGATTCCCCAGCACCACATATACAGAAAACGGCCAGAAGCGGCGCTGTGGCTCAAGTGGCAGAGTGCTAGCCTTGAGCGGGAAGAAGCCAGGGACAGTGCTCAGGCCCTGAGTCCAAGGCCCAGGACTGGCCAAAAAAAAAAAAATTAAAAAAAAAAAAAAAAAAAAAAGAGTCTCACAGACTTTGCTGCCCATGCTGGCCTTGAACTGTGATTCTCAGATCTCAGCCTCTTGAGTAGCTAAGACTGTAGGCATGAGCCACTGGCACCTGCCTAAGATCATGTCTTAATGGGGATTATCTACATTACGATGGATTCTCATCCACCTGAATCCTTGAGTGATGACCATGAAAAGACTCTTTTCCTCCCAACCTACCAAAACATTTGGTGTAAACAAGATATCAACCTTTATTTTGTTGTAAGCTGTGGAGACTTTGGAATTGTTGCTGTAGCATAAGCTAGTTCATCCTAACCCAAACACTAGGCTATACTCCCATACCAAACAACCCTAAGATCCCAGTAGTTTAGCAAACAAATTTCATATCCACACAAAGTTTACTGCAAGTCAGTGAAGGAAAGACACACATAGAGTCACTCAGGGACTCAGGCAAATGGAGTCTCTACCACCTGGAACAACCCTACTAGAAATCCCAGCAAGGGTTGAGAAGGGTGGGAACTTCCTGCAGGAGCTTTGCATTACCTCAATGTAAAAGTAGCCACATTACTTCCCCATCTATTTCATTGGCCACAGCTAGTCACATGGCTCTGCCTAATTGCAATGGGCTGTGAACTGAAATCTCCCCTATGCTTGGGAAACAGAGAAAATTGGTTATTGATGACAACCGATAATGTGCCCTCTCTATACCTGGCTTCAGAATCCTGGCAAATAATGAATAGGAGGGGAGTAAGCCCCATGTGGCCCTGGAGAAAGCTTAGAAGGAAGGTGCCCCAGTGGCCTTTCAGAGCTGCCTGTAGGACACTGAGCCTGATGCTGGCTTAGCCCGCGGGAAGGCTCTGATCTCAGTTGCGCACAGCTAACAAGAGGTGACTTCACATTGGCCAGGAGACCATTTGACGGTTTTCAAGGACAAAGTGTGGCCAAATATCTAGAGGTGAAAAATCACAACCAAGTAACACAGCTTTATGATTTCTGAAAACAAAAGGAAAACCTTTCAGAAGCTGATTCTAACCTTCTTCTGACCGGAAGTCCCTCCTCAGTCCCAACAGCCCCCGACTGCCACCCCTAAAAGTTTCCACAACACCTTTCCTTTGAACTCATTCGGGATGTCCTATCTTTGGCTTGGTTCTAGGGCCATCTTTTGGGTAAGTGGCCTATGTCCCAGCTCCTCTCATGACCCCATGGTGAACTCTAGGGAAGCAGAGACCCTTGCCCTTATCTCCTTTGTAACCCCATTACCCAACACCATACCTTCTAAAACATTTCTGATTAATCACTACTGGGTGTCTTGTGATTAAGAGGAAGGGGTTCCAAAGGGGTTATTTGTGCCACTCCCCCAATGACAGGCTAGGCTACCAAGGCCATGCCTATTGCTAGCAACCCTCATCCCCCCAGTTTCCACCACCCTCCTCAAGAAAAGAGAGTGATGTACGTTTTCCAATGACAAGCCAAAATTTCACCTGTCACAGTTTATAACTACTCCATCTGCTCTTAACGTTAGGGTGACAGCCCAGCTGCTCAGCGCCACCTACAACCTGGGCTGACATTCAGCCGAAATGCACGGCTCCGACAGCTGTGCCGGTTGTTAAAATATTGAACTGCTTCTGTCACCAGATAGTAAATAGCCACAGCCCCAGGTCCCCTGAGTGTCTCCACCTGCCATGCTGGCCACCCTTAGCCACTCCCTTGGGACCTCGAAGACTTCCACAGGGAAGCTCCAGGCCCCAAACCTCCGAGGCCTAAATGATCAGTGCCATATATGAGTGTCTCCCACTTGGAACACCTTCAACCTTTCTCTTCCTCAAGCTAAGGGACAGTGTGACTCCAGTGACTGGTCCCCTCCCCCTCAGGCAACCATATACAAGGATGGTAGTCCACTGGCAAATTTGTAAGTCTTGTGCCAGCTAGATGTTGGGGGTGGGCGATGCAAGCCATTTACCCTGAGAAGGGATGCAAAGCCACTCACCAAGGGACATTTAAAAATCAGATGCCTAAAGAAGGGATAGATCACCAAAGCCTGATCTGGGAGGCAACCAGGATCCAGGCTGGGAGGTTGGGCTAGATTTAGCTAGAGATAGCCCTGAGACCCGGAGGGATCAAGTTCTAAGATAAGTTTGAGGTCAAAACCAACCAGGCAAGAAGCAAGTTCTTCTAGGTTGTGGGGTCCTTCTCCTCCAGCCTGGACACACCAGAAGTAAGAGGGTGGTATTGATCTCAGAAGCTGACTAAAGACCCATAGGAAGTCCCAAGAGAGACTGAAAGCTGCCTTGAAGTGGTACTGAGAGGAATAGTAAGTGGGTGTCTAAGAGCAGACATGAAGGAATAGAAAAGAGAGAAGCTTTTTGAAATTTGGCTCTTATACTCTCCCCAACTGCCTGAGTCCTTGAGACTGTCATTTCTTGCTGGAAAGCAGTGGCAAGAGCCCACAGGACTAGTGCCCTGCTAAAAGAGGAGCTGGGCAAAGAAGTAGCTCCTAAGTACAAATCCTTTCCTTCCCTCCAGGCCCCAAAGCTGACTGGCCAGAACCTAGGAAGATAACTCCTCCTCTACTTCTAATGGTTGTGGATGCAAGTGTTAGCCCCCAGCCACAAAATCCTGGTGAGGTAGCCGCAAATTGCAGTGAGGGGTACTTGTTCAGTGGCCCCAAAGACTCTCCTTAAACATCTACTGAGTACTGAGACCTGGCCTCCACCCCCCCACACACACACATCACACAGAATCAGCAGGTGACTATATGCCTCACCCCATCACACGTGATCCCCCCACCAGAGCCCAACAATGTGGTCCTGTGGAGAACATCCATCCCCAAAAGAAGCCCATAAACGACATCAGAACAAGCTGAAGTGTACAGAAATGGCTAAACACAAGGACTTAGCATCACAAAATAGCATGAGAAATATACTGAGAACAGAAGGTAGTAGCAACAAGAAAGAACACAGAAGCATGGGAAATTATCAAATGAAAAACATATATTTAATATATACATAAGAACACATAATAACATGTAGCACTCTGGAATAAATACATCGAGCATTATCAGCTCCTTTCCCCAAGCTCAGTGTTTTCCAGGGACAGCACCCTGGTGGTAATTTGTAACTCTACCCCTTTGCTGACTTTGATTGGTTTGGGGCTGGACACTTGACCAATAAGATCTTTCCTTAGAATTGGGGACCAGACATGGAGAAAAATAAGTGAATCTCTGAATGGCCAAAGCTTTGAGGTCTAAGACTTTGGAAGAAAAGTAGTCTCCATGAGAGAAGAGAAAAAAGAGCAAGGAAGAGACATAGAGAGTAGAGTTTCCCAGATTCCCAATGTTTGAAGCCTGCCTTAGGTTCTAGGGAATGCCTGTTGATTAATAAACAATGGAAGAGCTCCAGAGTCATTTTCCTTTAAGCTAGTTTGAGTTGAGTTTTGTTCTCTGCAACATGAAAGTGTCTACAAAACAAATATCAGATGTTATCGTAATTGCTTATTTAGTTGGCCATCTTCCCCGGCCACTGGTAGTGAGCTCCCTTCCCTGGCTTCTTTCTTGTGAAATGAGGGCTCCAAGCACAGTGTTCGTCTTGTGGTATGTGATCAGCAAGCCTGTAGGGAATGGGAGAGGGGGACTGTTCATAGCTGCAGAATATACAAACTGACCATTTAATCTCTCCAGAGGCTTCCAGAATCCTCTGTTGATCCTATGTCACTTCTTGTAGCCCAGAGGTGGATAGAGGGAAGGACTAGGCATATGCTCTGGGACTCTGTTCAGTTTGGTGGTTTAGGAATCCAAAAGACATCAGCTAACTTGAGTAACACCCTTAGGCAGCTTTGGGCCTGGCACAGAGACTCCACTAAGTCATACCCCTGCCAGGACCTGGCCAACCCTGCCACAGGCTCTTTGCTGCTCTCTATTTCCAGAGCTTGATGACGGAGACTTATGTCACAGAAACTCATTGCCATGTGGCTCCAAGACATTTTCAGAGAAATAAGATCCTATCCCAGCAGACCAGCGTACTGACATTTGAAGAGTCAAGACATCTACCCTGCTTCAGTCACCTCACAAATGTATCTGGCATCCTTTAGAAATGTCAGCCCCTGGTCAAGAGCAGAGTGTGAGAGAGTATTCTGTCACTGCTCTTAAGGGATAGAAGAACTCAGACATGGAAACACCAGCCCTTTTGCCTTTGGAGACCAGCCCTGCTCCACAAAGCACAGCATAGGTTAGGTTGCAAGGTTTGGATTAAGCATAACTGCTCAGTTTCAAAGCTCCCATTTCCCCCTCCACTTTTTCTTTTCTCCCTATGCTGAGATTCAAACCCAGCGCCTTACACACATGCTAGGCCAATGTGCTATGCCGCCAACTCTTTTGGTTTTCTCATCTATACCAATTTCTGGGAGTCATGGAGACTTGGTACTGTCTTTCCTTGTTTATTTTCTTCTTTTTTATTTCATTATTGCACACGTAAGGGTATTTTATGTTAATTTTTTAAATACGTATTATTATATCAGCATGGGACTTATTTTTATTTATACAATGACAAATACCTCCCTCTGTCTCTGTTCCCAGTCTACGCAATATCCCTCACCCCCACACATTTACTACAGGCAGTTTCTTATTTCTCTTTGTGGAGTTAATTTATGCCAATACAAGTACACATGTTCTTATTTCGCTCCCCTTTTGACATAAAAGGTAGCATATTGTACACACACTGCTGGACACCTAGCTTTTCTCACTTAACAATCTACCTACAGGGATTTTTCCAACATAGGGATTCTCCATTCCATTTCCAGCCACAGATTATTCTACTCTAGATGGCATGGTTTATTTAGCTCATCCCTCCTGATGGCCATCTCAGTTGTTTCTGCCACCGCAATGCCACAATAAGTAACCATGTACAAATGTCATTTCACGCATGTGGAGGACTGATGGCACTTGATGGTGCCAAGTCTTTACCTCTCCCTTGTCCTTTGACCCCTGCTTTGGCTGCTGCTCTCCCTAAAAAGTCAGTGTCCTTCTGTGGCCAATCACCACATAACTTGCTTAGGAGAGGATGCAAGCAACAGCTTTACAAAGCACTTCAAGTTCCCAGTTCCCCTTGTGTTTGTCTGCAAGTGTCATGAATCATGCTCAGACCAGCCCAAGAACAGGTTAGGCTGCTGGAGGATGTTGGCAGGTGGGGAATGAGCTGCATAACCCAGCGGAAGCTGTCCTAAGCAAGCAAGCCCCTGGCAGATCCACCAGCTGACCACAGACACACAAGAGAAACTAGCTAAAATTAACCTCATCTAACTGAAGTCAGCACAACAACTCAGCCAACCAACTAATGAGAAATCATAGGCACCGAGATTTGGGAATATTGGTTATGTAGCAATAGCTAACTGATACAAGATACAATTTGCCTGCAAGTAAAATGAATTTCCAGAAAAGGAATCACTGATCAAAGAACATATACTCTTTGTATGTACCTGTACTGGGGCTTGAACTTGGGCCTTTGTACTCTCACTTGGCTTTTCCCACTCAATGCTAGTGATCTACTTGGGCCATATGAGATAAAATCTCATATAGACTTTTCTGCCCAGGTTAGGTTCTAACCTCAATTTTCAGGTCTCAGCCAATTGAGTATCTAGGAGCACAGGTGGGGTACAGTGCACACAATAGTATGCACTTTGGGGGCTAGGAGTTTGGCCTAGTGGTAGAGTGCTTGCCTAGCATGCATGAAGCCCTGGGTTCAAATCCTCGGTACCACATACACAAGAAAAAAACAGGCAGAAGTAGCGCTGTGGCTCAAGTGGTAGAGTACTAGCCTTGAGCAAAAAGAGCTCAAGGACAATGCCCAGGCCCTGAGTTCAAGCCCCAGGACTGGCAAAAAAAAAAGAGTATGCACTTTTGAACTTTTAATAGGCATTGGCAATTTATTCACAAAAGTATTGGACTTGCACATACTCTTGGAGACAATGTATACAAGCACCCATTTGTAGATAGCTTCACTATTACAGTATGTTGATAGTTTTTCAGACTTCTGTTAGTCTGCTAGGTGAAAAAAGATAGAAAATAGAACATGAGTAGAAAATAAATTCTACTCAAAAAATCAGCTACTCTATATACAGTAGTGTACAGCATAAGGATATATTGGATATGGTCCCAAAGATTATAATGAAGCTGAAAGATTTCTATGGCCTGATGACGTGTAGTTATCACAAGGTCGTAACACATGGCATTAGTCATGTGTTTGTGATGCTGATGTAAACAAAATCTACTGCACTGCTATACAATTATATGCAGTACATAATACTTGATAATGATAATAAGTAACTCGGTTACTAGTTTATATACTTAGTACGCCATACTTTTTAATCATTATTTTAGTATGGGCTCATAGTTATTTTAAAAAGTATTCTGTAAGACAGCCTCTTGAGCTTACTGCTTTAATTACATCCAGTTGACTATCTAACCTGGATCATCTGATGTTCAAACAATGATGTAATCACTTAACAACATGTTTTCTTAGAACATGTCCCCATTGTTAAGTGACACATAACTATTTAAAACACTTTCCTGGTTCATCTTTCTGGGTTGACATTCCAGAATATTCAGGAGAAAAATATGACACAGTACCCAAGGAATGTTTTAGGGATGACTCTTGTCCAGTCTCATCATACAGCTACCCATAGTCACTGCTTAAGGGGCTCTGAACTCCACATGATCCAGCCTCCCTGGCCACTGCTGATTGGCATTCGCAATATATCTCATCTATAGCAGAACCAATCCCTAACCAAGGCTGAACCAATTAGACTCATTTCTGAGATTTTGGACTCAGGACATAAAATCTGAGAATTATGGGCCTGGAAGCTGTCAGACCATTTTTCAGAATTGGTGCTGCCATTTTAAGGCAGTTGAACTGAGCCAAGGAGTCGACCTAGCAGTCACAAAAAGGCACAACAATGAGCCTCAAACAAGGGAGAGATTCACAAACCTCAACCATACTTCTAGACTCATACTAAAGGGTCAGCTCCATATGTTTATAATCCCCCAACAGTTTTCCTGCAATTAGATTTTATACGGAACCTTTGTATCTTTTATTCTGAGCCTCCTTTTGCCTTGAGATATTTCAAGTAGAGTCTGGTCCTTGGTATCAAGAGTCTCCTAAGGTAAATTATTTTCATATCAACCAGGAAAGAAAGTAAAACATTTTTATTGAGTGCCATATTCTGCTTTCAAGAGTTTGTGGTTGCACTGGGAGTGTGGCTCAGTAGAAGAGCACTTATCTATAGTCTATCACACTCAAGGCCTTGAATTCCATCCCTAGCACCATCATAAAAGGAAGGAAGGAAGGAAGGAAGAAAGGAAGGAAGGAAGGAAGGGAGGGAGGGAGGGAGGGAGGGAGGGAGGGAGGGAGGGAAGGAGAGAGGAAGGAAGGAAGGAAGGAAGGAAGGAAGGAAGGAAGGAAGGAAGGAAGGAAGGAAAGAAAGAACCACACTAAAGCCACCAGCACAACTATGTTCATCGCAGTACAATTTGTCATCGCTAAAATATGGAACCAACCCAGATGCCCCTCAGTAGATGAGTGGATCAAGTAAATGTAGTACATATCCACAATGGAATTCTATGTTTCTATCAGAAAGAATGACCATTGCCACATTTGTAAGGAAATGGAAGGACTTGGAAAAAATTATACTAAGTGAAGTGAGCCAGACCCAAAGAAACAGAGACTCTATGCTTTCCCTTGTTGGGAATAATTAGTACATGTCTAGGATAATCCTAGCAGAAGAGTACAATAGCTCAACAGCTATGTTCATATGAACACATAAGATGATGGTAAGCAAAATGAACTTCAAGTTATAGAAACAAGTGGTATATCATTGTTGTTGTTATTTTCAACATACCATGTGAAATGATGCCCTTTTTCTTTTGTCTTTCTTTCCTGTGGTTTTACCCCTGATATCACTGTAACTGATTTTATTACCC
This sequence comes from Perognathus longimembris pacificus, assembly GCF_023159225.1. NCBI lineage: Eukaryota > Metazoa > Chordata > Mammalia > Rodentia > Heteromyidae > Perognathus > Perognathus longimembris. The sequence goes on along the minus strand of NC_063188.1, from coordinate 86,545,861 downwards.
TGGATATCGTATATATGTGTATTGGAACTAGGGAAGGGAAAGGGAATACCAAAATTGAGAGACAAAGGATAAAAAGACAAACCAATGCAACAGCAATACTTACAAAACTATATGGTGTAAACCAATTGTACAACTCATGGAGTGGGGAGAGGCAAATGGGGAGGGGGGGAGACGGGGGAAAATGATGGAGGAGGTAACAAGTTGGATGAGAAATTTACTCACTGCCTTACGTATGAAACTGTAACCCTCTATACATCACATTAACAATAAAGAAATGAAAGAAAGAAAGAAAGAAAGAAAGAAAGAGAAAGAGAGAAAAAGAAAGAAAGAAAGAGAGAGAAAGGAAGGAAGGAAGGAAGGAAGGAAGGAAGGAAGGAAGGAAGGAAGGAAGGAAGGAAGGAAGGAAGGAAGGAAAAAAGAAAACTAGGAGCAGAGACTCACACCTATAATCCCAGCCACTCTGAAGACTGAGATTGGGAAAATAGCAAATTCAAGGGCAGCCCTGGTACAAAATTTGAAAGATCCCATCTCAGCTAATAGTTGTAGGGTGGTAGTATGTGGTGTCATTGTAGCTACAATGGGAAGGGAACTAGGAGGATCACAGTCCAGGCCAGTCTGGTCTTAAGTATGAGACTCTATCCCCAAAACAACTAAAATGAAGGTGGGCTGGGCTATGACTCAAGTAGTAGAATGTCTGCCTAGCAGACTCAAGACCCTGAGTTCAAACCCTAGTACCATAAAAAAGTGCTGTGGTTGCCATCGTCTGTGTTTATAGCTAAAGAATGTAAGAAAGGAGAATTGGGGGCTTATCCAAAGTTACTCTTATGCTGAGCACAGAGGGCAGAGCTCTGCTGCCAGCTGGAAGCATCTGCTGCCACACAGACTCTCCTGTTCCTCACCTTTCTGTCTGCCGGCCAAAGCATTATATAAGCTCATACTAAATCACTAGCTGAGGCTCCGAGTGCTGACCAGTTCCCGGGGAGAGTGATCAATACAGCCTAGTGTAGTCATCAGGCTGCCCAGCCCCAAATGACCACGTTGGCTACCACCAGCTCCTCCCCCCATAGTCAAGGCTGCCTCCCGGGCACTGGGGCCTATTTCTGAATATAAATGCCCTTCTCTGCAGGAAGGCCAGTATGCTAAAGGAAAGTTTCAGAGTGCTGGTCCCCAAATGAGACACATTTGGAACGCGGGACCATTCACATGGCTCTGACAGAGACTTGGCCATCTCTTCAGAGACTGCATGCAGCCATGAATTCCATGCAAGGAAGCAGAAGTAGGAAAAGGAGAGTATGCAACAAAATGACTCCGCCCCTCTCATCCGGGCAATCAACAGCCCTCTTCCCCTACCTCAAGTGGCCTCAGGTTTCTCCACAAAGTAGGATCCTTCCAGGGGGCAGGTGAAAGGCCACAGGAGTGGCTTCCTACAAGTAGGTCTACGTGCTAAGGGACACATACTCAGATTCCTCTGTCTAGACAAACAGATCCCCTTGATGGACTCTGCTTTGACCCAATCTATCCCAAGCATCCATTAGGTGTGAGACACCTTGCAGGGCATTGCCTGAATTCCAGAAGCTTCCCTTTACATTGACTACAGGGAGGGAGGGAAACAGAAACTCTGCCAAACAGGAGGAGACTGAACAGCTTCCCCTCCCCCTCCTCTGCCTCCCTCCCCCTCCCCCCCACCCCTCCCAGACGACTCACTTTTTATCTCTTGCCAATTACAGTTTCAAGCATTTAGGGTGTTGCTGTTTTAGTTTTAAAATTTGTTAGGCTCAATTTATGCCACTTAGTAAAACCTCTATTCCAAATGAAGCCAAATGAGAACTAAAACACAGCGAGCAATAAAATGCAGGCGTTTCATTTGGGCCGGGTTGGCTTTTTGATTGTTTGTATAAACGAAGCTGAGAGGAGGATTTGGGAGCCTGGGTTGGCCCTGGCCAGATGAGGGGAGCAGCAGGGTGAGGGGAGCAATTTCCTGGTGTGCCTCTGGAGGTCTGGCTGCTCAGGTCTGGAAGAGCAGGTTCACATGCAGCTGGGTGATCACCAAGCATCTGAAGTAAGCCACTGTAGCCTCTGGCAATGCCCTTGCTGACCTTCAACTGAGGGTAGGAGCCACCTGGCTTTCTCAATAGCCACAGGGGCTAGTACTTCCCGCTTCACGGCCTCCAGCACCCTCCAGGGCCCTGCTTCAGCTAGAGGCAGCCACCTCCGGCCACTGGATCATAAATACATATTGAATGGAACCAGCTGTAACCTGTAACCTAAAAATATGCCACACTCATCAGTGACCATGTCACCAGGCGCTGGCTTCAGCGTGCCCATCAGGGTAAAGGCAAGGCAGAAAGGAGGAAGAGAGGGAGGAGGAGGGGGAGGGGGAGGGGGAGGGGGAGGGGAGGGGGGAGGGGGAGGGGGAGAGGGAGGAGGAGAAGAGAGGAAGCAGGAGGAGGAGAGGAAGAAGAGGAAGAGGCAAGAGAGAAAGAGGAGGAGGGGGAGAGGGGAAGATAAGGAAGTGATCCTGAACAACTAATTAGGCTTCTGGTATTAGAGCAATGGCTGCCAAGCAGGTCAGATAAGTTCCTTGCTCTTGAGCCTAGGATCTGAGCTGTGACCTGGGCCTCCTTGGGGCCCTAGGGAGGTGGTGTCTGGGGCCCCCAGACTGACTCAGTCTGTACCAGGAGAACAGAACAGAGAATACCAGGAGATCACAATGCCTGAGAGGGGAGACTAAGACATCAGTGATGGTCAGGCTGATAAGACAGTGACTAAAGGCTGCTGTGAAGCTTGCCAAGTGATTTGGCTTGTCCTTACTCCAACAATAAAGACTCAGTATCTGGCAGGATGGGGATTCTGAGGGGACACCTGACGACAGGAAGATGTCCTTCAGAGGTCCAGGGATAAGACTTTGGGTTTCAGCAAGGGTGGAATGGGAAGGAAGGACGGGTGAAATGGGTAGAATCAAATTCCTGTGGAGAGCCAGGGTTGAGGAATGGGGATTGCCCTAATGAAAGAGTCTATTATGTTTGGAATAATGTCTCAAAGCAAGTGGAAATAAAGTAAATTAGTGATGGAAAGTTCTGGAAAAAATTTAAGGGCAACTGGACATATCCTCCCCACCCCCACCCCAGCAACCATAATCAAATGGCATCTGGCATCCATCTGGTTCTTGATGGAATCCATGACCCAAAGTCCTAAGTTAACCTAAAAATGGACACTCAAGTTTTGGGGGTAAAGGGAATTTGTCAAGCTTCAACTGCCCCTGAAAGGAAAGAGGGAAGAAGACGGAACTGGGTAGAGTAGGGAGTTAAGATGCAAGGCCTTATAGAGGAGAAAATTCTGGAACATCTGAAAATATCCAGTGCAGTGTCCTGCCTTATGCCACAATGGCGGGTCTTCGTAGCAACCTTCTATGCCAGCTCAGCTGCTAGATACAGGGCACCGTAGGAGATTGTGACTTGGGGCCACTGAGGCTGACATTGAAGGCCTGACAGCTGGAGGCTGCCTGTGAATGGTAAGGTCCTTCGTTGAAGAGTCAAACGTTCCTCCAAGGAGCACATCATTCTACCCACATGGAACTTTCTAGGCTCCTAGCACATCTGGACAGGTACAATGCTTCTTTTCCTCTGTGCCCGCCCCCCCCCCCCCGCCCCCTGTTGCTGATGTGCTGGGACCCAGCCTGACCCAAGCCCAACCCAGTGATTTTTTATTTGTTAAATTAATCCAGGCCTTGAGATGAGAACGCCTCCACTTGGACGCAGGCGCAGTACCAGCAGCCCCCACAGCTTGCAACTACAGTTTGTCACTGCAGGGGGCCTGGTGCTTATGGCTTATTTGGGAGTTGGCCTTGCTTCTGCAGCAATGGTCATTAGCCTTTATTGTGTAGCCCACCAGGACATTGGTCAGCTCAGGACCAGCCTGGGACAAGCTTAGCTGCCGTTAAATGGATCAAACCAATCAAGAGACACAAAAACAAGCCACTGCTTGGTCAGTTTGCTGTGGCAAATATAGTCCCCAACAACTTCCAGCTCAGTCCCCCTTCCTCCTAAGCCTTGCTAGTGTTCAGCTGTCACTTTTTCAAAGCCATGTAGCTTCACTTCTAACAAATCCAGCATTCCCTACTCCACTTTTGAGCCTAGTTGGCATAATGGACACATTTTTCAGATACCAGCCAACTTCCCATTGTTCCAAGGGTGCTCAGAGGCCCAATTTCTCCCTCTGGACTAATTTGAAGGGCCCCTGAAGAGGAACCCAACAGGGCTGGGGCAATATGGGGTTGTGCTGGACACTGTGGACAAATCTCAGTCCTCATTTTCCCTCTGATGTCTGTTCTAACCTTCCTGTTTGACAGCTCTCAGAGCCCAGCCAGGATAGCTACTTCCCTGGCACAAATCAGATCTCACAAAGACCAATGCAGCTGGAAATGCTTCAACTTACTTGGTAATGGGAAAGAATGCATGGCGTATTTCTTCTGGTCTGAACTGGGGAGAGGGGATGGAGAAATGAAGGGTAGGGCACACCCAAACACCCCAAGGGAGCATGCAAATAAACAGGAATATAAGAAAGAGGGCTTGCTTCTTTCTGCCCAGCCCACTGTTACTTGTGACTTAGGTCACCCATGGGGGTGACATTCTGGAAGAGGCCTACTATAGGCCTACTTAACCCCCATTACATCCATTCCCTAATATACTTTTCACCTTGGGTAAATAGTGCAAATTTGAATTTTTACTCACTGATCAAATATTTACCCTGTGAGCTGCCAGTCTGGCTATGCATGCTTCCTACAATTCTCCATGTTTGTATTCGATGAATTAGCATTTTATTGTTGGCCTGCTGGAAGGTGGGAGAAGAAAGACCAGAAGGAAGCCCAAGCAATTCTCCATGAGGCCTAAGGGGTTCCATTTAATTTTGTGTCTTAGTACAGATGACAGGTCTCTCAAATAACTCATCAACTATTTTTAAATATTGTGCAGAAGATAATTGCTTCTAAAGGAAATAACAACTTTCCATACTTATCTTCACAACACACACCTTCAGAATCTGTTATCTGAAGAAGTAGGTTCAAGACTCATACGTGTGTGTGTGTGTGTGTGTGTGTGTGTGTGTGTGTGTGTGTTGTCAGTACTGGAGCTTGAACTCTGGGCCTAGGTGTTGTCCCTGAGCTTTTTTGCTCAAGACTAGCACTCTACCACTTGAGCCACAGCTCCACTTCAGGCTTTTCGTGGTTAATTGGAGGTAAGAGTCTCATGGACTTTCCTGTCTGGGTTGGCTTAGAACCATAATCCTCTGATCTCAGCCTCCTGAGTAGCTAGAATTACAGGTGTGAGCCATGAGTGCCCCACCTATTATTGTGTTCTGACATATGAACTTGAGCACCTATCTGAGACTCAGTTTCCTTCTTAGTATAATAGGCACAGTAATGTGGCTTCCATCAGAAGGCTATTGCCGGATTGAAAAAAGTGTTAATGATGAAGCACTAAATGTAGGAAATGTCTAGGAACCAAAACTAGATATTTTAAAAACAACTCCCAAATTCTTTGACACTCCTCCCATCAAGAACTGAGAAGTCTATGACTCTTTCTTCAATCCAAGTGGGCTCATGACTGCTTCATCCCAGTCAATATGTCCTGTGTAACATACTGTGACCTTGTCAGTGCTGATGCGGTGGACTGAGAAAAGGTCATGCAGCTTTCACACCTAGTTCTTCTGGTGTATTTGCCATAAGGGAAACTAGGCAAGTGTTCATTCCACAAGGGTACCATGTGAGCGAAGCCATCTTGGACCCTTCAGACCTTGCCCACCCACCACTGGGGGATGCTGAGGAAGCAATAAAAACACCCAGTGGGGCTAGGAATATGGCCTAGTGGTAAAGTGCTCGCCTTGTATACATGAAGCCCTGGGTTTGATTCCTTAGCACCACATATACAGAAAAAGCCGGAAGTGGCGCTGTGGCTCAAGTGGCAGAGTGCTAGCCTTGAGCAAAAAGAAGCCAGGGACAGTGCTCAAGCCCTGAGTCCAAGCCCCAGGACTGGCCAAAAAAAAAAAAAAAACCAGCTCAGCCCTGCCCAAATTCCTGACCTACAAATCCTGGTACATAATCAAATAGGTATGATTTTAGGCCATTAAGTTGTGTGGTTTCTTGCACAGCAGTAGTAACAAAACAAAACTACTGGTTGGCTACCCCTTTGAATATGGATCACTTTTGTGTTTTCCTGTGTCTAAAAATAAATGTTATTTTTTTAAATCTACTCATTTCAGTAAGTTCCACATTTACCAAGAGTTTATCTTTATATCTTTTTTTTTTGTTCCGTCATTCTTCCTTTTTTTTTTGGGGGGGGGGGGGTTGCCAGTCCTGGGGCTTGGATTCAGGGCCTGAGCACTGTCCCTGCCTTTTTTTTTTTTTTTTGCTCAAGGCTAGCACTCTGCCACTTGAGCCACAGTGCCACTTCCAGCTTTTTCTGTTTATATGGTACTGAGGAATCAAACCCAGGGCTTCATGCATGCTAGGCAAGCACTCTACCACTAAGCCACATTCCCAGCCCCCTTCATTCCTTCTTGACTGGAATAGACAGCACACATGAGATTTCTTGTGACCCAAGTTTGTACTTACAGAACCACAACATACCCAGGGGTTCAATGGAAGATGTCCACCCTCCCAAGAATCTCCTCTTTCTGTCATGAGTTAGGTCCTCAAACAGAGACCACCAGCTCCCACCTGTAATCCTATCTACTCAGGAGGCTGAGATCTCAGGATCACAGTTCAAAGCCACCCTGGGCAGGAAAGTCCATGAGACTCTTCCCTCCAATTAATCACCAGAAAACTGGAAGTAGCACTATGGCTCAAAGTGGTAAAACACTAGCCTTGAGCAAAAAGAGCTCAGGGGCAGTGCCTGAGCCCTGAGTTCAAGCTCCACAACTGCTCAAAAAAAAAAAAAAAAAAAGGAAGAAAGGCCATTATCTCATGGGAATCTAACCCCAAATGAAAGGATTCATTACAAATTCCTAGTCATCCAACCAATAAAGTAGAAACCACAAACAGCCCATCATCCACAACTAATTCCTTCTTGACTTTCCAATACTGGTTGACTTTGTGTCCTTGACACAAATTGTCTTTCCCATTTCGACAAACCTGGAAAGAAGAAATAGAAAGTGCCCTTCCCAGAAACTATGCTGCCCAGGTGGAGTTTGGTGTGGCCCTGAGGGGCATGATAAGCATACCAATGGTAGCCTGCCATGGATCTTCAAAATCAGGGAGCACCCCACACCTGGAAAACAGGTTGCTGGCTGCACGGAGCTTTCCCCAGTCTGGATCCCGTTTACACTTGCCGGAGCACAGCCTTCTAATTCCAGCTGCTCAGGAGAAGGCACGTACGTCTTCCGTGACGTCAAATCACTCTTTCAACTGAGCATAATTTCTTTCAATGATGGGCTTGGAGGGGTTTCAGCGACGGTGGGGATTTTTTTTCTTTTTAATGAATCATAAACATGCAGATCAGATTTAGTGTTATGACTGTGGTGCGTAGAGTGTCACTGTTAATTCTTGCTAAGCACTGACAGCAGGATCAAGCCCCAAACAGCACAGGCAAATACACCATTCCAGCCCCAGGGGCGTGGAGACTGCATAATTACAGGCAAAGCTCAGCAGTCATTATCATCACCAGAACATCCCGCCTGGGCATGGCACCCCCCCCCAACTCCACCTTTCCCTCTCTTCCCCTCCAGCCAGAGAACCCCCCCCCCATATGACTCCCAGCTTCTGTTCCCTCCTCGCTCCTATCTTTCCAGGAGAAGGGAGAGAATCTGTCCCTTTAAACTGGACAGAATAGAATTGGATCGGAGTACCTACTGCCCTCTCCAAAAGGTTACAGCCTGCGAAGAACGAGCTGGAAGGGCAAGGGTGGAGGGCTGTGCAGAATACACGCCAGATTTTGCTAAATGCTGAACAGCTGAACAAGTCCCCAGGGCTGAGGATCACTCCGTGTCTCTCATTAAAGGCAGAGAGAGGGGGCTGGAAGTCAAAGTGCTGGGCCAGGTACCGGTCACCGTGTATGCCCCAGGATTGCCCAGGAGGGGTGGCAGCCACCCCTCCGTTGTTTGCTCAATCACCAATAAGGGCCTTATTAAAAAAAAAAAAAAAAAAAAAAAAAAAACCACGTCTGGGTTTCTCTAGCCCCTTTCCAACTAAAGACTGAAAGGAAAACAAAGCTCCAGGAGTCTGTTGAATTCTGTTGGGCTCTCCTCCTTCTCAGCCTGTGAATACTTAATAAATGTAAGCCACATGCAAACCTTTGAGTTGGAGCGGAAAGGGCAAAGGATAGAAAATAGCAGCCTAGGGCTGGACGCTGGTGGCTCACGCCTGTAATCCTACAACGAATCACCAGAAAACTGGAAATGGTGCTGTGGCACAAGTGGTAAAGCACCAGCCTTGAGCAAAAAAGCTAAGGTAAAGAGCTCAGACTGAGTTCAATCCCCAGTACCAGCACAAAAGGAAGAGCGGGGGGGGGGGGGGAGAAGGAAGGAAGGAAGGGAGGGAGGGAGGGAGGGAAGGAGGGAGGGAGGAAGGGAGGGAGGAAGGAAGGAAGGAAGGAAGGAAGGAAGGAAGGAAGGAAGGAAGGAAGGAAGGAAGGAAGGAAGGAAGGAAAATAGCCTTGGATCCAGAGGACACAGATCTTCCAACACAGATCTTCTTTCTGGCCACGCAATGCCAGTGGCTACCCACTATTACTTACTTCTTAGACTTTGGTCCTCAAACCACACCACTAAGAAAGTGTTGCCACTTCCTTCCTAACAGATGAGTAAACTGAGGCTCAACTGTAGCATGCAGCTCACAGGCACTGTTCTAACTCTGAAGCCATCCTCTTTATATTAGTGGTCCTCACTCTGGGTTGCACATGGGTCTTTCTAGAGAGCTTCTAGAAACTTGCCTCCATACCTAGGTCACAGCCCAGGCCATAGAAGTCTAGATTTCTAAGGGTAGGGCTGAGACATTAGTACATTCTAAAGTCCCCAAGTTGCTTCCAGTGTAAGGGCAAGGTTGAGAACCAGCGTATTATATCACTGTAGTAATCTTTCCTTCTAACTTCCCTTGCTTCCTTCCAACACAAATGCATTGCATGCCCGTGAAATATCAGACTAGTGAATCTTCAATGAATGACCTCCACTCCTGCTGCACTGCCTCTCAGGCTTAGGGGGTGACAAGATTAGCAGAGAAGTGTGCCCACCGTCACCCAGCCTGGCAAGGGGAGGCTTACAAGAGGGGCCAATATGGAGGCAGAAGTCAAGGTACATTCTAGAATGCTGAAGAGTCCCAGATAACTTCTGAACACAGATTCCAGAAAAGATAGAATTCAATGGTGGACTGCTCTAGGAAAGGAGATTTTTTTTTTTTTTTTAGCACTGACGTGTCTTTCAATTCTCACGGGGGAAAAGATCCACACCAACGAAGACCTGAGCTTAGCCTGGAGCCCACAGGGTCACCCATAATCGGGAAGGTATCCTGGGGGTGACACCTCAGGCACAAAAAATGGCTGGCTTGGGCTTATATAAGGCCCAAAGACTCCCCAACTCCATTACCAGGGACAGAAAAAGAATGGGAGCTCCCTGCTCCAGATTCTAGAACCTTCTCTGCATCCTGGAACCAGTGTACAGCACTGTAAATCAATTGTTTTCCAACTGAAAAAATAATGTTGTAACACCCATGCTTCTTGCATATTGCATTCAAAGGAATGCCAGGCTTCCTGTGTTAAGTGAGATAGAGTGAATTTTCATGGGCAGCTGCTAGAAATGTTTTATCTTTAAGACATAACAGGTAGGGAACACATTACCACCAGTTAAGCAGCTTCAAAGAAAAACAGATTCTTTTAAGGAAATGAATTGTCAGGAGAAGAAAAAGCTCACCCCTTGTAAACAAAACTTAGAAGCAAAAAATGTACCTATTTTTAAATAAATCCAGACTAAAACCACATTCCACAGTTCACCATCCCCTCAGACAGTGCTGACACCACCGATGAGATCTCAAGCACTTGCGTGTACCATTGCCCCTTCACAACATGGTCAGAGCCTTCATCCTTTGTGTGTCTGTATATGTGTGCTGTGTACCTGTATTGAGGCTTGAACTCAGGGCCTGGGCACTGTGTCTTAGCTTTTGCACTCAAAGCTGGCACTCTACCACTTGAGCCACAGTCACACTCTCAGCTTTTTAGTGGTAAATTGGAGGTAAGAGTCTCATGGACTTTTCCTGCTCTGGCTGGAAAGTCATCTTCCAACCACAGCCTCCTGAGTAGTTAGGATTATAGAAGTGAGTCACCAGCACCTAGCTCCCTTATCCTCTATAGATCTGTTTTCTGGATGGTTTTCAGTCTCTCCTTTTCCTCCAGTGCTGGGGATACATATCCTTTCCTGCTGCCTTCCATATTCCAGGGGGGCTCCTTCTGGCTACCCCCAAATTGGAACTCCTTCACTTTCCTCAGCTTGTTTCTCTTCTTCTATATTCCTTCCCTTCTGGTAAAGATCATTATGAAATGTTTTTTCTTTCTTTTTTTTCCCATCCTAGAGCTTGAATTGTAGGCCTGGGCACTGTCCCTGAGCTCTTTTGCTCAAAGTTAGCACTCTACCACTTTCAGCCATAGCTCTATTTCCTGTTTCCTGGTGGTTAATTGGAGATAAAAAAAAAAAAAAAAAACCTCACAGATTTTCTCCTGCCCAGGCTGGCTTCAAACCACAATCCTCATATCTCAGCCTTCTGTGTAGCCTAGGTTCAAAACCAGCCCAGGCAGAAAAAGTCTATGAGATTCTTATCTCCAATCACACACACAACACACACACACACACACACACACACACACACACACACGGGAAGTGGAGCTGTAACTCAAGTAGTAGAATGCTACCTTTGAACTCAAAAGCTCAAGGACAGATCTACAGTTCAAGCCCCTGGATTGGCCAAAAACCAAAAAAACAAAAATTGGACAGAATATTGGACTGACCAGGAAGAAGAGAGCCACTTGCAAATAAGACTTTCTCAAGTTACAGAGCAAAAGCTAGCTCTCAGACAGATATGGGAAGGGAAGAGTGGAGAGGTGACTCAGGAACAGGATTTGGTTAGCATACTGGGCACAGATCAGGGGCCACCAGCTTGACTCTGAATATGAATCATCAAACTTCAAAGGTAACACACAAGTCAGTGGCAAGAGAAGCACTGGCAATGAGCCTATCTTTCTGAGGAGCAGAGATATTCATGCCTATCTCTGAGCCATCCTGTGAAGGTTTGGAGAAACTGAGTCCTTGATTGGTGTTCCACGTGTGTTACGTAAAAGAGAACTGGAAGCCCAAAGCCAGTATGTGCTCCCTGGATGGCAGTGGTTAGAATCTGCTGAGGTTCACTATACATATCTTTGATTTCCAATCAGCTATCTTACCTTTAACACAACCCCACAAACCATAACAATATGCTAGGCCAGGCCAGAATCTTCCTTGATGTCCAGTCATCATGGTGTCCCCTGCATGGACTAGGCTACCATAAGCTCTTGCCACATCCATCCTTTAGTAAGAGGGACAAGAAATGGATTGGGAGAACTAGGTGGGCTTGCTTAGGGCTGCTCAGAGAGCACATGCTCTGCCCCGATCTGTCACTCACTAGGGTTTGGCAGCGTAGCACATCGCACGCAGCCACAATCGCCTCGTCAATCCTCAGGGGGTTTGTGATTGCCACTCTTCGGCTCACCCAGGAACTCTGAAATGAGGCAGAGAGGAAGACATGTGTAACGCAGGCAGGGGCCCCTTTCTCTACGTTTATTTTTTAAAATCTTTTGTGCATGATCAAATAAGTCCAGTCCTGTCTAGCTTGCTCTCGCAGCACTTCCGTTCTTTAAGACCTTGATGAACGCTTGTGAATCTAGAAAGCCAAAGACCCTCCTTGGCCTTTGCCTAGATCTGGGTTCCTTTATGTGGCCATCATAGTTTGACAGTGGTCAGCCTTGTAGCATGAGATGCCATAGCCCCGTCATACCCCCAAAGTGCTGTACGTGGTGCCAGGCTAAAAGAACAGTCTGGAAGGAAAGCTCCTTGTCAAACAAATCATCACTCTGGGAACACAAAGCCATGAGGGACCATCAGAGTTGTGTCTCCTGTGTGGCACCGAAGCCCTAAGTTTGAAGACAGAAAGCTGGCTGGCAGCCAGCAGCAGCAGCGGAGGACACCTTATCTAAACAAAGGAAGAGGGCACGGACAGCGAGGGGAAAGGGTGGGTGGACTCTGCATGGGTGGTTTCATGTTGCCATTTCTTTTTGCTTTTGTGATTCTTGTTTTCTTTTCTTCTTTTATATATATATTTTTTTGTTAAATCTATTCAGTTTTGTAGTATTCAACAGCCAGGCGTTTTGGCAAAACCTGGCAGGCATTACCCACCCGGCCGTTTCCAGTCCAAACGGCTCCTGTCAACTTTTACAACCCTGCGCTAAAACTCCAGGCACGTCTCTTATTGCCAGCACCAGGTTATTTATTTGCCCGGCCTGTCTGGCCTCCCATTTTTCACGTGTGTGTTACCCCCGCAGTTGCTTCGACTTCCCTCCGGCCCTTAAAATGCCAGTAAACGCCCAGTCCAATTTAGAGCCAGGAGAGGTGGAGCATTTTATCTCTTCGGACTTCTGTGCTGACTAATGTCCTTTTCATCTCCGTTCAGCTTTACACCCGGAGGAAGAGGAAGACTTCTGCATTGTGAAAATTAGTCTCTTTCACTGGAAACCTTTGTTATTAATAATAACCTCACCAGACACGCCCATCAAAGGGCCCTGATAGCACTTGACCTTCAGGGGGTGTGGTATGCGTGCACTCATGACTCAAAGGGGGACACACTGGCCCAGGTCTGTGATTGAGGGCCACAGCCTCGGCCACGTCATGTCTGAAAACACTCCTCGTGCTCTAGAACTGGGCTTTTCATTCTTTCTTAATCATTTACACAAACAGTATATATGTGTGACCATGTACGCATGCGTGCGCACGTAGCAAGAGAGAGAAAGAGAGAGAGAGAGAGTGTGTGTGTCTCTGTGTGTGTCTTTCATACCCCCCCCCAAAAAAGGGGGAGAATTTTGTGGTTGAGCCCAAGCTGGTGAGAATACAGAATATATTCTTTCTTTCTTTCAGAGCGTGGCTAGCAGATCGGCACGTGAAACCCAGATCAAACACGGCCCACAAAAACAATGGTAGGAAGCATAGCCAGGGTGAATTGATTCCTTGATCTTGCTATACCAAAAAATTAAAGCGGAGAACTCCTGGGGTTTTTAACCCAGATAAGACTTCAGCTACGGCTGTATTTCCCATGTTCCCACATTGCTCATCCTGGCTCGCTTTTGCTGTGGATCAAATGTGTAATGCAGAGCAGTATCTAGTTTCTGCCGGTCCATCTGGCTTTTTACAGAAATCACATGGCTTCTTCTCTTTGCCCCCAACGCACACGTGTGCATGAATGCATACATACTACACACACACACACACACACACACACACACACACACACATACACACAGGCTTGTGTTACCTTTTTTTTCCAGAACCAAACATTTCTCCCAAGAAAAAGAGTGCACAAAAGGAAAGAAAAAAAAAAAAAAAAAAAAGAAAGAAAGAAAGTGCCTTCTCAGGCTGAAAGCAGCTCTTAAAAAAATTATCCAAGCCTAGAAAGTTCTAGTCCCCAGCCTGAGACTTGTTCTCCATCCCTGAGGGATGATACAGCTTCATTTGCTCACAAAGATCTGTTTAAATATGTAGGTGGTCTCGCTCAAGTCGGCTGGGTTTTATGTCAGCATTGACCCTGGGCTGACCCCAGCCTTGAACATCCCACATCGTCCTGCTGAGACTGAAGGGTGGGTCTGGCTGTGAGGGAGGCCAGCCCGCCCCCAACCTACTGATGGGCCACTAAGGCCACCCTGACAGCCTGGTCAGTTGCAGCTGAGTCCTCTCCTGACCTCAGCTCTAATCCCAAGGACACCCTTATTTAGATGTTTCAGTCCAGCCTGTCCCTCAAGTCCAAGATTCCCAGGCTAGAGATGCATTAGGCATGGCCATAGGCTGGCTTCTGAAGGCTCCTTCAACAAGGCCATGGGACGCCTAAAGAGGCCCATATTAACCAGGCTTGAGCTGGACCAGACAACACTGGTAGATTTGATGTCTCCCTCCCCACCCCCACCCCCTGCCTTCCCCAGTTTTGACCTTGGCCCTGGTGGAACCTCCTTGATGCCTCCATTAAGAGGAATGGCCGGAAGCTGAGCACTAGTAGCTCATGCTTGTAACCCTAGCTACACAGGAGGCCGAGATCTGAGGACTGCAGTTCAGAAGGAAACTAGTCCATACGACTCTTATCTCCAATTAACCAGCAAAGAGCTGGAAGTGGAGCTGTGACTCAAGTGGTAGAGTACCAGCACTAAATTAAAAATCTAAGAGACAGTGCCCAGGCCTTCAATTCAAGCCTCAAGACTGGCACAAATACATACATACATACACACACACACACACACACACACACACACACACACACACACACACACATATAGAATGATGGTCCGGTGAAGACAAAGCAAAGCAAGATGCCCAGAGATCAACTATGCCATGATGTGGTTTCAAGCCAAGGAAAGCTCCAACAGCCATTAGAAGCTAGAAGTCTCCAGAAATGGGGCCCTGAGGACACTGTGATTCTGGCCCACTGTACCTGACTACAGACATCCAGAAAGGATGTGGCATCCAGAAAGGTGAGAGGATGCATTCCTCTTGTCTTCAGCCATGGGGATGTCGGCATTTGGTATGGTGGCCCTAGGAGATTCAGATAGCTGGAGCTGATGAAAAGTTCAATGAGATTTTATCAAGTACTGGCCTTCCACAATGCATCCTTTCACCAAGCTAGTAAAGGAGCCAGCAAGGCAGGCGTTAGCCAAGTTCCACTGACTTGGATTTGGAAGCTCCCTGAAATCCTCTGTCCTGTTTCAAGAACACGTGCTGTGTTGTGACAGAGCTGAGACTAGAACGGCGCTCCCCTCAAGCCTGTTCTCTCTGCATCAACCTCATTCTAACCAAGTGCGAAGGAGACTCAGCCCTGATGGGAGCTTGATCAGACCTGTCAAGTGTCTAGAAGATAGAGGCCACCCTCCTGCCCCCCTTCCTGGACCTGGGGACTTGCGTTTGGATAAATACTGAGATGTAGGTCACTCTGGAGGATGGACAACCCATCTGAACTTGTATCACTCCTCCCAGAGGATGGGAATCTGCATTCTTTCTCTCTCAGTGACTTACCTCTGAGCTCTGTCAGGTCTCCCCAGGCTTCAAATTCCTCTGAAATAACCTAGAACTACCAACAGGATCACTTCCTCTTTGAGGGCCTGTACAGAAATGCTGCAGTAGGAGCACTAGCCCTTGAGCAAAAAAAGCTCTAGGATAGTTCCCAGGCCCTGAGTTCAAGCCTCAGGGAAGTCTTCTACTCAAGAGAGCAAAAGAAATGGGGCACAGGTATAGAGGGAGGAAGAGTGAGCAAATGCAGTCATTGTATTCAGTGTACAA